>NC_067458.1:26267597-26402226 GCF_025434085.1 Hippocampus zosterae
AGAATTTTTTTTTATTTTTTAGAAGTGCCGCCGATCGACCGGTCAAGAAGCGACCCCCCCTGCCGTAACGTTTTGTTTCGGAGTTCCCGCCGGTGACTTTGTTCCAGCCGGCGCTGAAACCGCGCGGCCGATCGGCGCATCCGAAATCGGCCCTAAAAATGACGACTTTTCTCATTAAGCGCGGCCCGTTTCACAATTTAAATATAAATGAATCTAATTTAGCAAAACCTCTGCCCGCGATGAAGGGGGTGGGGGGGCTCATTTAGAGCCAATCTAAAATTAATGAGGGCATCTGGAGAGAGGAGGACTGCGTGTGGCTTAACAGATTCAAGGCTTCCGCGGCGACTGTACTTGAAACGCGGGGAAATCCTCATTAATTTGCAAGTTAATGGCCGACTGTACTCGCCGCTGTTGGCGAAAGAGCTCGCGTGGTGGTTCGAACATTTTTTTTGACATTTTTCAGCATCAACATGCGGGCGCGCCTTTGACGGACATGGCCGCCGATGTATGCGACCGTACTGGCTTGAAGATTTGAAATTGTTCTCGTTTTGGGAGAAAATCAAAATGGCTTTCTTGAATTTCAATGAAAAAGAATAGCGGAGACGTGCTATTAGCTTCCCGCGGCCCTCGCGCACCTCAACCTGTTGTCTCCCCGGCGCCTTATCTAAAGCCAACAGTCTTCCAATTTGGCTTTGAAATTGGACAGGGGGGGGGGGGGGGGTTAAATTGGACCTGCAAATTGGTGCGGCTGTTAAATCCCGCATTTTTTTTAGGGAGGGCGGGGGGGATATCTTGGGCAGCGGACTCTTTTTTTTCTAACGCATGCCTTCATTCCAGGACTGTCATGCGCTTTATTTTGAAATCAGACGGTCCTCCATCCAATTCCTCCAGTTGGTCCAAAATGCTGCCGATTGCCTTCTAACTGGAGCTGGTAGGAGGGAGCGCATCACTCGGATTTTGGCCTCGATGTACATTTCAGAGCATTTTAAGATTCTGTCATTTCTGTTTCATTCTTTGAAGGGGTCTCGCCCTGCCTTGGATCCATCTCGGGTCAGCGGACCGGATGCTCCCGGAGGACTCGGCGGAGCCTCAGAGGGGGATCCGGTTTTGTCCGTTGCCGGTTCCTCTTGCGCTAAAACATCAGTTCTGGAAATTTTTAGAGGGCGTCTTAAAACCCTTTTTTTTTTTTTGACTCTTTCCGAGCCGCTTGATCCTCACTAGGGTCGCGGGGGTGCTGGAGCCTATCCCAGCTGTCTTTGGGCAGTAGGCGGGGGACACCCTGAACTAGTTGCCAGCCAATCGCAGGGCACAAAGAAACAAACAACCATCCACGCTCACGCTCACACCTAGGGACAATTTAGAGTGTTCAATCAGCCTGCCATGCATATTTTTGGAATGTGGGAGGAAACCGGAGCACCCGGAGAAAACCCACACAGGCCCGGGGAGAACATGCAAACTCCACACAGGGAGGCCAGACCTGGAATCGAACCCGGTACCTCTGCACTGTGAAGCCGACGTGCTAACCACTGGACTAGCGGGCCGCCCCAGATGAATTTAATGTGCGGATTTGGGAACATTTTCATATTTGGGACGGCTCGGAGCGGTTAATGCTCGTCTCCTTCAGCAGACCTTTCGGGGGTCAGCCCAGCGGATGCCAACTGGCCCCCACAGCGACTGTTTGGTTTTGCCGTTTGAATTCCCGATGGGGTTCGGGTCCAGAGTGGTTAGGCTGAGCCCCAAAGGCCAGCGGGGCTTGTCAGGTGTCCCCACACATTAACGTTGCTGCGCTCACACCATGAGCTGACAGCACAGTGAGGCTGAGCGGAGTTGAGCGGGTGTGGGGGGGGGGGGGGTGGTCGAAACGCTAATCTGGCGTGGTGGGAGGTACGGCAGCAAGGGAAAAACTTCTTATTTTTGTTTGTATTGACTTCTGTCAACATCAATGTGACTTTTTTTGTGATTAGAATGTAAATTTGTGCCGTGATAAGTTTTGGCGCGACTCATCTCAACTTTATTTATGGATACAAAAAAAAAAAAACACGATTTCGAACGCAAAGACACATTCGAAGCGGCCGCCGTCACCAGCGGAGACCTTCAAAAACACCAATTAAGCGCAAACGGCATATTTCCGACAATTTTTTTTTCAAATCAAGCGAAGCGAGGGACGCAAAACAACATTTTCACGTGTGAATTTGTGGCGCTTGACCTTGCGAGCGTTTTTGCTTTTCCTTTTCGTCTCCTGCGTGTTTTTTTTTTTGCGTCCCGCCGACGGATGCCGCCGCAAAGTTTTCTTTAGCCTTTAACCCTCACGCCGGCCGGCCAACACAGAGCCCATTTTTACCCCCGCGGGATTCAAATAAACTTGCATTGTCTGTGCACAAACAACTTCCTGCGTGCAGACTCACAGCTTGTTAATGGGGTGGGGGGGGTGGGGGGGGGGAAACCTCCAACCTCATCCTACCCCTCCCACACCCGCTGCTTACACAGCATGGTGCATCTATAGGAGGGGAGCCGGCGGTGGGGAGATGGCGTGAGTCTGCCGAGGGATGGAGGGGGGGGGCAGCCACAGGAGGTTATGTTGGGTTTAAAAAAAAAAAAGGGGGGGGGGTTGACAATTTCTATCCCGGTCCAAAAGTATTGTAAGATGTGTGATGAGAGGACATGCTGAGAGGAACCGCCTATATCTTCTCCTCCCTCCTGCGCTACCTTCCCCCCCCCTCCCCCCCATCCCGTGTCTCCAGCTGTGGGGGTAAAGTACATTACATGCTTGCTAATCAAACCCCCATTACAAGTCTGGCGGGAGGCTGGAGTGCTCTCATTGGTTCTTATTTCTTCTCCCTTTCGGTGCTGCTGCTTAACGCGAGGAAACGAGCCATCCGTCGCGACGCAGCACAGAGGCGCCCAAACAGGTGCGGGGGGGGGGGCATAGGGGCGGGGGGGGGTCCTCCAGCGAAAACAGCAATGGGTACAGCGACGCGGATGACGCCGAATAGGACGCCGCGGTCATCCCGGAAGGCATCCGGATGCCGTTCCTCGCGACTTCCTTTCCGATTTTTTCCGATCGAATCGGCGCTTTTTAAAATCAATCAAAGTCATTGAAAGTCATTGAACGAGCTCTTAGTACCTTGCGCACTTTGACACGGTTGCAACGGGGGCCTGGGATTTGAATCCGCCAACCTCCGGGGTTGGGAGACGACGACTCAAGCAGCGAGCGAAAGCCGCTTCGGGTTTTGTCTTGCTCGTCCCCCCCCGACCCCCCCTCGTCTCTCCGCCCTCCCCGCTCGTCTCTCCGCCTCCCCGTTTGGTAATTGGATTTCGCGAGCACCTGTACGAGTGTCGATTTTCAAGGGATTAGAGTCACACAACCCTGAGTCACCAGTAATTAGCGTTTCTTTGCCCGTTTCTTCATCTTCTCTCTCTTTCTATTTCACACACGTGAACATGGGGGGCGTTATTTTTTTCCAAACGTTTTTAGCGTCACAAATTATTTGCTCCCTTCTCAAATTTTTTCGTTTTTGTACAGTTTCTCTGACAAGATGGGATGGTCAATAGCAAAGTTCATGACAAATTTTTCTACTCTTGTTTTCGGAATGGCTTTGAAACCCTTTACATGTCAATTGCTTTAGTTTTCATCTGTTCTTGAGGTTTTGTTTGGGGGGGGGCTTTTGGTCAACTTATTTTGCTAAACAAGCGATTTCCAATTGAGCGATTTCTTGATTGAACATCCATCCATTTTCCAATTTTCCTCACAAGGGTCGCGGAGCCTATCCCACCCGTCTTTGGTGGCGGGAGGGGGGGGGGGGAACACCCTGAACCGGTTGCCAGCCAATGGCAGGGCACACAGAGACGAACAACCATTTGCACTCACACTCACCCTGAGGGGACCATTTTGAGTGTTCAATCAGCCTGCCATGCATGTTTTTAGAATGTGGGAGGAAACCGGAGCACCCGGAGAAAACCCACGCAGGCCCGGGTAGAACATGCAAACTCCACAGAGGAAGGCTGCAGCCGGGATCGAACCCACGACCTCTACGCTGTGAGGTCGACGCGCTAACCACTGCTAACCGCCCAGTTGTGCTCAGTGAAAATGAAGGGGGGGGGCACAAGGGTGCTGAAAACACCATTGGACCACTGCGTCAGGTGATATATCATCGGGGAGGGAGTGTGTTGGGGGGTGGGGGGGGCACGGAAATCAGCAAGTGAAAAGCAGCAGCGGACAGATGAGAGGGTGGTAAAGCCGAGGAGGAGGAGGAGGAGGAAGAGTGGGCTGGAACAGACGGGCAAAGGGGGACCCAGCGGGAGAGGGGGGGGGGGGCGGGGGGCAATAAAGGCCAACGGGCAGTTGACTTAGTCCAGCTCATATTTATTAGTGACACTAAACGTACTTTCAAACCATCAAAGGCTTCGGCGCTTTCAGAATCCTCGGTGGTTGGCTCGCACTGAATTAGCAGAACGGGCGGGGGGGGGGGGGGGTAATGCGACCCCTCAAAACTTGCGCAAGTGTGTCATCATACATCACGTGTGTGCTGCTCGTCACTTTCAATCAAGTCATGCGGCTCGATATTTTGGTTTTTTTTTTGCGGAATATAAGCGGGGGGGGGGTGGGGGTGAGATACAGCTCGGGGAGAGTCAACGCCGATGGTGGGATGGAGGGAGGTGTGGAGTGCGGCAGAAACTTCCCATGCTGGCCTCCCAGTGTGGCTACGTAATGAGGGCAAGGGACACACACACACACACACACACACAGACACACACATACACATTTGGGGGGCCAAGCATGGCCCCACGGCTGATTAGCGGCACACAAAGGCCCCAAACAGAAGTAGCGGAGGGCTCACAATGGGAGCAGGCCTCAAGGCGTGGCTTACTTCTGCCCTGAGGGAGGGGGCGAGAGAGGTTAAGAGACAGCGGGTGCGAGAGAGAGAGAGTGAGAGGGGGGGGGGGGGGGTCCCACGGAAAACCAAAAGTTGGGGGAGGGTTGGACGAGAGACAGGACACGGCTTCGACGGGCGAAGAGAAGTGGCAGACGTGGAGAAGAGTTGAGTTTTTGTCCTCACCAAGGCGTCAGCGGGCTCCGTTGGCGACAGTGTTGTCGATGAGTCATCCGGGGGGGGGGGCGGGGGGGTGGGGGGTCCCGTCCGGTCAGCGGCGCATCCGGGTTGCCGCAAAACCTGTTGAGTTCTTGAAATGTTGGGTCGCGATCGCACCGCCGTTTGTCCTCCTTCGGTCATTGAACGTATCGGAATGTGGACAATTTCATCAGGGGGGTGGGGGGGAGGGGGTTGGGGGGGGGTACATGAAGTAAAATCATCCCGCTCCAGATCTTGGAAGCAGACTATAAATCTCCTTCCAAAATGCATCTGGACTCATGGACTGTTTTTCATTTTCTGCAACCCATCCAGAAAGTTGGGTTGCAGACAAAAATCAACAAAAAACAACAAAAACAAAAAACAACAAAAAAACAAAACTTCATGTTGGATTCTTGTTAAGCAGTTTTGTGCCATCCTAGAACAGCCATTTTGATGCAAAATCCGGCTCGTTGCGCCGGAAGACATTATAGGTTATTTTGATCCAAGCCATTGATCCGACACGCTTTGAAAAATGTCTCCACAAAAAAATGAAATACTCTTAACTTTAAATATTTTGCCTGTATACATTTTGCTTATGCTGCCTTAACGGAAAAAGAAAAAAAAATCCATCCGTTAGTTCTCAGATAGCGAAGACGCTGTGGAATCGTCTGTCTCGCGTCCATGGCCTCTTTTTCAAGGCATATGGGCATGAAAAAAACCCCAAAAAAACAACTCCAACCCCCAAAAAATTCAAATGCTTCTCTGTAATTATGAACACAAAATCGTCTTAACTCGCTGCTGATTATAGCTTCGGAATATACAAATTTCCACAGGAGGGATGACAGAGTGAGAGGATATTAAAATCGGGGAGTGGCTGAACAATTCCACAAAGACCATTTTTATTCCCCCCCCCCCACCCCCCACCCCCCTGCGTCTCCTGTCCTGTTTTTCCAATTACTTAATGCTCTCTTTAAATATACTCAAGCGAATACACGCCAACGGTCCGACGGAATAAGTCGCCGCTAATTGTAATTTGATGAATCGCGACGGGAATCCATCGGGAGGGACACCCCGCCAAAAGGAAAATAAGAAAATCGACAATGAGTTCCAAAATAAATAAATACAAATAATTACAGGCCTTTAGAATCCCTCGGCGCACTCCACGGGGACGCTTTTTTTAAAAGACGGCTGGTTTCGACAAGACGCTCGACGCGTCGTTTGGCCGCTTCTGCGCAATTTTGGAAGATATTTGACGTGGCCCGAAAACGCGACTCGTCACTTTACTTCGGCTGGACTTTGAACTTCAAACTTCAAATGATGATGAATCGCCGAAGACCGAAGACCTCCGCCGTACGGGACATTGACGACGGCTCACTCTCACGTCACGCTTGACGATTGATTCTCTCTTTTTGCGCAGGAGCCGGCGACGGTGTTGCATCAGACCGGCGGGCCCTGACATTACGCAAGCACGCGTTGGCGCCACCGGGGGTGCGTCGTCGTCGGATGAGGGATGATTCCTGGCGGAGAAGCACGGCGAATCGAGCTGAAATGGAAAGAACTCACGTCAAATGTTCTCATGTGTGGAGTGAAAATGCCGCCGGTGCGCGGACGTCTTCAAATACGCATCCGCTCCTATGTGGACTATGTGACCCGAAATGTTGCTTCCATATTTATTCGTGACATTTTTTTTTTTTTTGGTTCAAGAACAAGCTGATTAAATGTCTTTCGTGTATTTCTTCTTTCAATAAATGCGTTCAAGCGCAGGCCGAGAGTGGCGTGGCGGTTCCGCCTCAGATCGAATGACGCAGACGCCCCAAATCTGGACAAAGCTAACCGGCTAGCTTCTTGTTTAGTTTTCTCTAAACACACACACACACGAACGAACGTGCGGGTTCCGGTGGACCGGAAGCTTCCGCGAGCTTTTCCCGCTCCGCCGGCTCCATTGACGACGACGCGTGTCGTCTTCAGAGTCAAAGGCATCGAGAGTCCCAGCAAAGACGACGACACAAATGGCTGACCTACTGGGTGGTCTACGGAGTGGACCATGTTTAGTAAGGCGTTTTTAGCCGAAAAATAACCCGACCATGTATAGTAAGGCGTTTTTAGCCCCCAAAAAACGACCAAGTATAGTAAGCCGTTTTTCGATGAAAAAAACGACCATGTATATATAGTAAGGCGTTTTTAGATGAAAAAAAACCGACCATGTATAGTAAGGCGTTTTTAGCCGAAAAAAAAAGACCATGTATAGTAAGGCTTTTTTAGCCCCCCAAAAAACGACCATGTATAGTAAGGCGTTTTTAGCCCCCAAAAAAAACAACCATGTATAGTAAGGCGTTTTTAGATGAAAACAATGACCATGTTTAGTAAGGCGTTTTTAGCCAAAAAAATGACCATGTATAGTAAGGCGTTTTTAGCCGAAAAAAATGACCATGTATAGTAAGGCTTTTTTAGCCACAAAAAAAAATGACCATGTATAGTAAGGCGTTTTTAGCCCCAAAAAAAACCATGTATAGTAAGGCGTTTTTAGCCGAAAAAAAACGACCATGTATAGTAAGGCATTTTTAGCCAAAAAGAAAGACCATGTATAGTAAGGCATTTTTAGCCGAAAAAAAACGACCATGTATAGTAAGGGGTTTTTCGATGAAAAAAAACGACCATGTATATAGTAAGGCGTTTTTAGCTGGAAAAAAACACCATGTATAGTAAGGCGTTTTTCGATGAAAAAAAACGACCATGTATAGTAAGGCGTTTTTAGCCCCCAAAAACGACCATGTATAGTAAGGCGTTTTTAGCCCAAAAAACCGACCATGTATAGTAAGGCGTTTTTAGCCAAAAAAAATGACCATGTATAGTAAGGCGTTTTTCGATGAAAAAAAACACCATGTATAGTAAGGCGTTTTTCGATGAAAAAAAACGACCATGTATAGTAAGGCGTTTTTCGATGAAAAAAAACGACCATGTATAGTAAGGCGTTTTTAGCCCCCAAAAACGACCATGTATAGTAAGGCGTTTTTAGCCCAAAAAAACGACCATGTATAGTAAGGCGTTTTTAGCCAAAAAAAATGACCATGTATAGTAAGGCGTTTTTCGATGAAAAAAAACACCATGTATAGTAAGGCGTTTTTCGATGAAAAAAAAACGACCATGTATAGTAAGGCGTTTTTCGATGAAAAAAACGACCATGTATAGTAAGGCGTTTTTAGCCGGAAAAAAACGACTATGTATAGTAAGGCGTTTTTCGATGAAAAAAAACGACCATGTATAGTAAGGCGTTTTTCGATGAAAAAAACGACCATGTATAGTAAGGCGTTTTTAGCCGGAAAAAAACGACTATGTATAGTAAGGCGTTTTTCGATGAAAAAAAACGACCATGTATAGTAAGTTTTTCGATGAAAAAAAACGACCATGTATAGTAAGGCGTTTTTAGCCCAAAAAAACGACCATGTATAGTAAGGCGTTTTTCGATGAAAAAACGACCATGTATAGTAAGGCGTTTTTAGCCCAAAAAAACGACCATGTATAGTAAGGCGTTTTTCGATGAAAAAAAACGACCATGTATAGTAAGGCGTTTTTCGATGAAAAAAACGACCATGTATAGTAAGGCGTTTTTAGCCGGAAAAAAACGACTATGTATAGTAAGGCGTTTTTCGATTAAAAAAAACAACCATGTATAGTAAGGAGTTTTTCGATGAAAAAAAAACGACCATGTATAGTAAGGCGTTTTTAGCCCAAAAAAAAACGACCATGTATAGTAAGGCGTTTTTCAATGAAAAAAACCACCATGTATAGTAAGGCGTTTTTAGCCGAAAAAAAAGACCATGTATAGTAAGGCGTTTTTCGATGAAAAAAACGACCATGTATAGTAGGGCGTTTTTAGCCCAAAAAAACGACCATGTATAGTAAGGCGTTTTTCGATGAAAAAAACGACCATGTATAGTAAGGCGTTTTTAGCCGAAAAAAACGACCATGTATAGTAAGGCGTTTTTCAATGAAAAAAACCACCATGTATAGTAAGGCGTTTTTAGCCGAAAAAAAAGACCATGTATAGTAAGGCATTTTTCGATGAAAAAAACGACCATGTATAGTAGGGCGTTTTTAGCCCAAAAAAACGACCATGTATAGTAAGGCGTTTTTCGATGAATAAAACGACCATGTATAGTAAGGCGTTTTTAGCCCAAAAAAACGACCATGTATAGTAAGGCGTTTTTCGATGAAAAAAAACGACCATGTATAGTAAGGCGTTTTTCGATGAAAAAAACGACCATGTATAGTAAGGCGTTTTTAGCCGGAAAAAAACCACTATGTATAGTAAGGCGTTTTTCGATGAAAAAAAACGACCATGTATAGTAAGGAGTTTTTCGATGAAAAAAAACGACCATGTATAGTAAGGCGTTTTTAGCCCAAAAAAAACGACCATGTATAGTAAGGCGTTTTTAGACGGAGAAAACCGACCATGTATAGTAAGGCGTTTTTAGCCGAAAAAAAAAAGACCATGTATAGTAAGGCTTTTTTAGCCCCCCAAAAAACGACCATGTATAGTAAGGCGTTTTTAGCCCCCAAAAAAACAACCATGTATAGTAAGGCGTTTTTAGATGAAAACAATGACCATGTTTAGTAAGGCGTTTTTAGCCAAAAAAAATGACCATGTATAGTAAGGCGTTTTTAGCCGAAAAAAATGACCATGTATAGTAAGGCTTTTTTAGCCACAAAAAAAAATGACCATGTATAGTAAGGCGTTTTTAGCCCCAAAAAAAACCATGTATAGTAAGGCGTTTTTAGCCGAAAAAAAACGACCATGTATAGTAAGGCATTTTTAGCCAAAAAGAAAGACCATGTATAGTAAGGCATTTTTAGCCGAAAAAAAACGACCATGTATAGTAAGGGGTTTTTCGATGAAAAAAAACGACCATGTATATAGTAAGGCGTTTTTAGCTGGAAAAAAACACCATGTATAGTAAGGCGTTTTTCGATGAAAAAAAACGACCATGTATAGTAAGGCGTTTTTAGCCCCCAAAAACGACCATGTATAGTAAGGCGTTTTTAGCCCAAAAAACCGACCATGTATAGTAAGGCGTTTTTAGCCAAAAAAAATGACCATGTATAGTAAGGCGTTTTTCGATGAAAAAAAACACCATGTATAGTAAGGCGTTTTTCGATGAAAAAAAACGACCATGTATAGTAAGGCGTTTTTCGATGAAAAAAAACGACCATGTATAGTAAGGCGTTTTTAGCCCCCAAAAACGACCATGTATAGTAAGGCGTTTTTAGCCCAAAAAAACGACCATGTATAGTAAGGCGTTTTTAGCCAAAAAAAATGACCATGTATAGTAAGGCGTTTTTCGATGAAAAAAAACACCATGTATAGTAAGGCGTTTTTCGATGAAAAAAAAACGACCATGTATAGTAAGGCGTTTTTCGATGAAAAAAACGACCATGTATAGTAAGGCGTTTTTAGCCGGAAAAAAACGACTATGTATAGTAAGGCGTTTTTCGATGAAAAAAAACGACCATGTATAGTAAGGCGTTTTTCGATGAAAAAAACGACCATGTATAGTAAGGCGTTTTTAGCCGGAAAAAAACGACTATGTATAGTAAGGCGTTTTTCGATGAAAAAAAACGACCATGTATAGTAAGTTTTTCGATGAAAAAAAACGACCATGTATAGTAAGGCGTTTTTAGCCCAAAAAAACGACCATGTATAGTAAGGCGTTTTTCGATGAAAAAACGACCATGTATAGTAAGGCGTTTTTAGCCCAAAAAAACGACCATGTATAGTAAGGCGTTTTTCGATGAAAAAAAACGACCATGTATAGTAAGGCGTTTTTCGATGAAAAAAACGACCATGTATAGTAAGGCGTTTTTAGCCGGAAAAAAACGACTATGTATAGTAAGGCGTTTTTCGATTAAAAAAAACAACCATGTATAGTAAGGAGTTTTTCGATGAAAAAAAAACGACCATGTATAGTAAGGCGTTTTTAGCCCAAAAAAAAACGACCATGTATAGTAAGGCGTTTTTCAATGAAAAAAACCACCATGTATAGTAAGGCGTTTTTAGCCGAAAAAAAAGACCATGTATAGTAAGGCGTTTTTCGATGAAAAAAACGACCATGTATAGTAGGGCGTTTTTAGCCCAAAAAAACGACCATGTATAGTAAGGCGTTTTTCGATGAAAAAAACGACCATGTATAGTAAGGCGTTTTTAGCCGAAAAAAACGACCATGTATAGTAAGGCGTTTTTCAATGAAAAAAACCACCATGTATAGTAAGGCGTTTTTAGCCGAAAAAAAAGACCATGTATAGTAAGGCATTTTTCGATGAAAAAAACGACCATGTATAGTAGGGCGTTTTTAGCCAAAAAAAACGACCATGTATAGTAAGGCGTTTTTCGATGAATAAAACGACCATGTATAGT
Organism: Hippocampus zosterae; assembly: GCF_025434085.1. NCBI lineage: Eukaryota > Metazoa > Chordata > Actinopteri > Syngnathiformes > Syngnathidae > Hippocampus > Hippocampus zosterae. The sequence continues at coordinate 26,279,079 of NC_067458.1, forward strand.
AAGGCGTTTTTAGCCCAAAAAAACGACCATGTATAGTAAGGCGTTTTTCGATGAAAAAAAACGACCATGTATAGTAAGGCGTTTTTCGATGAAAAAAACGACCATGTATAGTAAGGCGTTTTTAGCCGGAAAAAAACCACTATGTATAGTAAGGCGTTTTTCGATGAAAAAAAACGACCATGTATAGTAAGGAGTTTTTCGATGAAAAAAAACGACCATGTATAGTAAGGCGTTTTTAGCCCAAAAAAAACGACCATGTATAGTAAGGCGTTTTTAGACGGAGAAAAACGACCATGTATAGTAAGGCGTTTTTCGATGAAAAAAAACGACCATGTATAGTAAGGCGTTTTTCGATGAAAAAAACGACCATGTATAGTAAGGCGTTTTTAGCCGAAAAAAACGACCATGTATAGTAAGGCGTTTTTCAATGAAAAAACCACCATGTATAGTAAGGCGTTTTTCGATGAAAAAAACGACCAGTGTAGTAAGGCGTTTTTAGCCCAAAAAAACGACCATGTATAGTAAGGCGTTTTTAGCCGAAAAAAACCAACCATGTTTAGTAAGGCGTTTTTAGCCGAAAAAAACGACCGTTTATAGTAAGGCCGTGGCTAACAACCAAAAACATCAGTGACCTACTTGTGTCCCTGGCAGGACAGGAAATGTCCTCGTCGTCGCCCTCCATCTCCTCCTCCTCTTCTACTTCTTTTGAAGTTTTTCCGCCGTCATCGAGCTGTACACATGAACACGTGCAGTTCAATGTTCTTTCAGAACTTTTCCTTTGGACTCTCTTCAGATTGCTTTTGTGTCCCTTCGTGCCTCACGAAGCAACGAGACATCTCGCAAGTCGCAACCGCCCGTCGCCCGTCGCTACTACCGATTGGATGGTTTAGTGAGGTCCTCGGATGGGCCCCGCCGGGGCCGGCAGCGGCGCCGGCGGCGCGCCGAGAAGACGATCAAACTTGACTATCTAGAGGAAGTAAAAGTCGTAACAAGGTTTCCGTAGGTGAACCTGCGGAAGGATCATTACCGGAGAGCGGCCAGCGGCCCGCGAAAAGGAAGAATCGGCCGAGGGCGCGAGGGGGACGGCGGAGGCGGCGGCGGCGGCGCCGGCGACGTTCGAAGGCGGCCCGCGGGGAGAGGCGCGGGGCCGGGACGGCGTGAGGGGGACGGGCGTGCGGGGGGTACGGTGCCGGTCGTTGGCCGGTAGCCTGCTCCCCCCGCCCCGACCCCGAAGCGGCGCCCAGCCCCGGCGGCCCGACCCCGCGATGCCGTCGGCGGCGGCGCCGGCGCACCCCGGCGCGCCCCGGCCCCCGGACCCCGAAAGCAGGATGCGAGGGGGGACGGCGGAGGCGACGGCGGCGGCGCCGGCGACGTTCGAAGGCGGCCCGCGGGGAGAGGCGCGGGGCCGGGATGGCGTGAGGGGGACGGGCGTGTGGGGGGTACGGTGCCGGTCGTTGGCCGGTAGCCTGCTCCCCCCCGCCCCGACCGCGAAGCGCCACCCGGCCCCGGCGGCCCGACCCCGCGATGCCGTCGGCGGCGGCGCCGGCGCACCCCGGCGCGCCCCGGCCCCCGGACCACGAAAGCAGGAAGCGCCGAGGGCGCGGGGGGGACGGCGGAGGCGACGGCGGCGGCGGAGGCGACGGCGGCGGCGGAGGCGACGGCGGCGGCGCCGGCGACGTTCGAAGGCGGCCCGCGGGGAGAGGCGCGGGGCCGGGACGGCGTGAGGGGGACGGGCTTGCGGTGGGTACGGTGCCGGTCGTTGGCCGGTCGCCTGCTCGTCCCGCCCCGACCCCGAAGCGCCCCCCGGCCCCCGCGGCCCGACCCCGCGATGCCGTCGGCGGCGGCGCCGGCGCACCCCGTCGCGCCCCGGCACCCCCGTCGCCCGGAGCGCGACCGACCTCGATGGGCGGCGGCGGCCGCCGGCGGAAAGCCTCGGCTGGCCGCCGGCGTCGCCGTTCGCCCTGCCTACGCTCCCATAGTCCAGGCCGGGCCGCGGCCGGCGTCGGGGACCGCTCCCCCGCCGGTGCCATCGCGACCCGGCCGACCTCGGAACCTAAGACCTAAGGAACCTTGAACCTTCCATCAGTGGCATAAATGAGTTGATAAGGATTTCGTATTCTGAAAAAACGACCGTTTAAGTAAGGCCGTGGCTAACAACCAAAAACATCAGTGACCTACTTGTGTCCCTGGCAGGACAGGAAATGTCCTCGTCGTCGCCCTCCATCTCCTCCTCCTCTTCTACTTCTTTTGAAGTTTTTCCGCCGTCATCGAGCTGTACACATGAACACGCGCAGTTCAATGTTCTTTCAGAACTTTTCCTTTGGACTCTCTTCAGATTGCTTTTGTGTCCCTTCGTGCCTCACGAAGCAACGAGACATCTCGCAAGTCGCAGCCGAGGGTTCGATTGGTCGCTGCTCTTTAAGGACCCCTGCTGGCCGAAAGGCAGTATTGCGGATTGAAAGCCGCTCAAGTCGCTTTGCTCCAAATTGCAACCGGACGTCCACCTTTGACTCAACGAATCCTCCCACTCTGGACGCACTACGACTCAACCGAACGACCGAACGGCCACTGCGCATCGACGCCAGATTCAAAGCCGTCACGTGACTTTTCCCGCTCGACACGGGATCAGGCCACGTGTTGACGTCACTGACGCGCACCTCCAAGAGAGACGCCGACTTTTTTTTCTTTTGCTCGTCTCACTCCCTTGAATGTCACTCATGACTCCTTGGACTGCGGTGGCTCCTTTTTCCAAACTTTTAATGATGTGCCGACTTATTTATTTTTAACTCATTCAGTAGCAGCCGATTCGAGACCAAGTCTGAAAAGACGTTTAAAAACGTCTTTGGGAGTGAATGAGTTCTGACGTGTGGCCTTTTGTTTTTTTTGACAGCAAAGCGGAGCCAGCAATGTTAAAATGGCACGCGCGCATTTGCGGGAAGCGGCCCGTATGCTACACTTCTGGTTTTTACTCTGAAGAACTACACACACACACACACACACACACACACACACACATGCGCGCACTAGCCCCCGCTCCCCCTTCCTCGAGCGCACAATGCGCACGCACACTAAGACACACACTTCCCTGCTCTCGAGAAGGGCATGAGTGAGTTTAACCTTATTGATTTGGTCTTGCCTATATTGACCCCGGATCAAGCTCATCAATCAGCGATATCTGTGTTTGCTGGGCGGAGATGAGTCAATAGTGATCAATTGCAGATTAGCCAAACGCGCTCAAGTGAAGAGCGGGTAAGCGATTTCGTCGATGAACAAATAAATGGCCACGTTTTGTTCTTGTTACAAAACTAATAGTTCTCTCTCGCGCCCCCCCCCCACTCCCCACCCCCATTTCATGGCTGTACGCATGATATCAACAGAATCCCCCAATAAGCGAATGAAGATGCGATAAACCAAAAAGATAAAAGTAACAAATTGACCCAACGTAAAGCTAAGCTGATGGGCAGCCAGGACGTCCGAAGACGAAGCTCGTTCGACAAGAGAAGTTCCCTCCCGACGCGACGTGGTGAAGGAAAATGTTGCTATGTCGTCAGAAACAAAGGCGAGACAAGAAATCTGTTGACTCATTTGAACGAGTAGCGAAAAATGTGAGCGGCGTTTGAAAAGCCCCGCCCACGAGCAGTTGAGTCGCTAACAACTAGCGCGCCGGATGAAGGCAGCCATCAATCGTTTGATCGGTCACGTTAGCGAGTAGCAACGATGCTAACGCACGTATGTTGGGTCACATTAGCGAGTAGCAACGATGCTAACGCACGTATGTTGGGTCACATTAGCGAGTAGCAACGATGCTAACGCACGTATGTTCGGTCACATTAGCGAGTAGCAACGATGCTAACGCACGTATGTTCGGTCACATTAGCGAGTAGCAACGATGCTAACGCCGTATGTTTGGTCACATTAGCGAGTAGCAACGATGCTAATGCCGTATGTTCGGTCACATTAGCGAGTAGCAACGATGCTAACGCCGTATGTTTGGTCACATTAGCGAGTAGCAACGATGCTAACGCACGTATGTTCGGTCACATTAGCGAGTAGCAATGATGCTAACGCCGTATGTTTGGTCACATTAGCGAGTAGCAACGATGCTAACGCACGTATGTTCGGTCACATTAGCGAGTAGCAACGATGCTAACGCCGTATGTTCGGTCACATTAGCGAGTAGCAACGATGCTAACGCCGTATGTTGGATGGTAACTTTAAAATGTGTATGTTTACATTATGAGGCGTATTTATTATATGGTCAATAACACTGTTTGAAATGAATGACACACACAAAAAAATGATCACGGTCAATAAAATGTTGAATGACGATAATTAGCTTTGTTGTCCGTAGCAGTGCTTTAAAATGGCCGATTCAAAATCTGCGAGAAAAAAAAAGGTTGCCAGTCCGCGAACAGCGTGTACTTGTCTCAACCGGTCTGTGCCACAAAAAAAAAAAAAAAAAAAGGTTTGGGGACCACCGATGTCGATGAGCCACACACACACACGCACAAACACACACAACGGCTTGCTCAATATGGCCAGATTTCTGCGCGCTATTGCAGAGAATTATGTAAGGTGTCATCAAAAGTGTGTCAGCGCATGTATGCGCCACACGCGTGTTCCCCGTGTGTGTGCGTGCGCGCGTTTGAAGCCGCAGTGCCTCGTCTAGTTAGCTTACGCGCACAGTCCCAGACGGCGTAATTGAAAACCGCCACCTTGAACAATGTTGGCTTGCCCTCAAGGTCTGCAGCGGCGCTCGCTCCATCTCACCTCGGCAGGAGCAACGAAGAAATCATTTTCCGGTTGCCTTTTGAGGTCAGTGAGAAGGCAGCCTTGGCGCGCTTCTGTCGAGTTCTGTCCGTGGATGGCGGCTTCATTACATAAAGCCACAGAGGGACTCCTTCGAATATTTTGCTTTTCCATCCCCCCAAAAAAAACCATCAGAGGGACGCAAGTGCGCTGGTCTCGCCGCTATTTTTACGGGTGTTAGCAACAACCCGCGCAATCTGTGACAGCGAGCGGACGTGTCAGTTCGCCCACGATATTTGGGATCTTCGCAAACAGCGTAAGGGGCGGCGGTCCGGTGGTTAGCGCGTCGGGCTCACAGCGCAGCGGTACCGGGTTCGATTCCAGTTCCGGCCTCCCTATGTGGAGTTTGCATGTTCTCCCACGTTGGCTTGCGTGGGTTTTCGCCGGGTATTCCGCTTTCCTCCCACATTCCAAAAAAACATGCGCGGCAGGCTGATTGAACACTCTGAATCACAGGTGTCAAACTCGAGGCCCGGGGGCCATATATGGCCCAACGCATCATTTGATGTGGCCCGCGAAAGCAAATCAAACATGCTGAATTTGATTTTGGAGCAACATTTCAAATTCTCAAATGTAACATATTTTACCGGTCCATCTACGTTCCAACCCTCATCTATGGTCACGAGCTATGGGTCGTGACCGAAAGAACGAGATCCCGGATACAAGCGGCCGAAATGAGTTTTCTCCGCAGGGTGTCCGGGCTCTCCCTTAGAGATAAGGTGAGAAGCTCGGTCATCCGGGAGGGGCTCCGAGTCGAGCCGCTTCTCCTCCACATCGAGAGGAGCCAGATGAGGTGGCTTGGGCATCTGAGTCGGATGCCTCCTGAATGCCTCCCTGGTGAGGTGTTCCGGGCATGTCCCAACGGGAGGAGACCCAGAGGAAGACCCAGGACACGCTGGCGAGACTATGTCACCCAGCTTGCCTGGGAACGCCTCGGGATCCCCCGGGGAGAGCTGGACGAAGTAGCTAGGGAGAGGGAAGTCTGGGCTTCCCTGCTAAAGCTGTTGCCCCCGCGACCCGGCCATAAGCGGTAGATGATGGATGGATGGATGGATGGATGAAATGTAACATATCCAAGAGAGCTATTTTAAGTTTTATTGTTACCAAACCCTCATTACAGTGACTTCAACTGCACTTGGCTGGCGACCGGTTCAGGGTGTCACTCGCCTACTGCCCGGAAAACGGCTGGGATAGGCTCCAGCACCCCCCCACCCCCCGCAAGTCCTTGTGAGGATAAGCGGATCGACCTTCACACGTCGATGGAAGTTACGCGTGAGGCGGGCCCCGTCGGCTTCAACGTAGGTGTTCCCGGTTTCAACTCGTTGCGACACTTTATCTCACTCTTCCACAACGTCACACATTTTTCTTGCTACGCTCGACCTGGTTTGCTAAACGAGGCATTTTTTTTTTCCCACTGACGTCTCGTATGGGCAAATTTAAACTCGCTCGCCGTTTGGTCGTCCTTCTCGAGTTTAGGGATTGAAAGTAGAATTGATAACATAAAAATAATAATAATAATAGTAATAAATCGATAATAACATAACTTTCTACATACATTCTTGCTGCTGGAGGCTGTAAATTTCCCCAGTGTGGGACGAATAAAGGATATCTTATCTTATCTTATAATAATAAGAATGAAGCGCACTAAAGTCAACAACACGAGCGGATTATAAGCGGCTATAAATAAACGACCTTGATGGCCAAACCCTTTGACGCACGGCAAAAGTATGCTTTGCCAGCCGAGTGCAAACACAGGCAACAAAAGTCGCCTTGTGGTATGACGGCTTCATCTGTCGTTTTTTTTTTTTTTCCAAACAGAAATATATCATCGTTCATTCTCGACACACTCGCCCATTCCGTTCTGACTTCGATGCCCCCTTTTTCCTCGCGACCGAGTACTCGAGCGGCTTTCTTTCCACCTTTTTATTAATAGGAGCTTCTTTTTAATTCCATATTGAAGTATCGATACGGTGCGGGCGCGATAAAGGAGTCAACGCACGGCCCGCGCCGGCCCGTTTTCAAGAATTGAAGGTTGCGGCTGTGGAATTTTTTTTCTTCGAGGGCACCCTCGTAACGTATGTCATACGTCAAAGACGCGTGACAAGCGCTCATTTTTCATCCAACGCGGCAAACAAAACACATCCACGAGCTGGATTAGTCAACTGGTCCGACGAGATGCGTGGGGAGCTCCTCGCCAACGGCAGTCCTCAACCTCATCTTTGCATTTTTTTTTGGGGGGGGGGGGGGTCTTTCTATATGAAAGTCTCAAGGCCACTTGACTTCACTGTCTAAAAATGAAGAAGTGGTCTTACACACACACACACACACACACACACAGAAAAAGTCCATCCAAGATTTTTTTTTCTTTTTTTTTTCTGGTGTTGGAATCACAAATCTGAAAATCTGTCACTTTTTATGTATTTATTTATTTTTGTTGTATTTTTTTTTTTCTTATTTGATGTTGTTTTTAACATTGTACTCGTGATTTTAACTGCTTGTTGTAAGGTGTCCTTGAGTTTCTAGAAAGGCGGCCACAAATAAAATGTATTATTCATTCATTCATTCATCTTCCGAGCCGCTTGATCCTCACTAGGGTCGCGGGGGGTGCCGGAGCCTATCCCAGCTGTCTTCCGGCAGTAGGCGGGGGACACCCTGAATCGGTTGCCAGCCAATCGCAGGGCACACAGAAACGAACAACCATTCGCACTCACACTCACAATTTAGAGTGTTCAATCAGCCTGCCACGCATGTTTTTGGAATGTGGGAGGAAACCGGAGCACCCGGAGAAAAGCCACGCAGGCCCGGGGAGAACATGCAAACTCCACACAGGGAGGCCGGAGCTGGAATCGAACCCGGTACCTCTGCACTGTGAATCCCACGTGCTAACCACTGGACTACCGGGCCGCCCTGTATTATTATTATTATTATTATTTTCACATAATTTATTATTATTTTTTCCCGTTGTTGCTGTTGGGCACTGGCACAAAACACGGTCGTGTGACTCCCTCCCCGGACCACTTTGGTGCTGGAGTTAAAAAAAAAAAAAAAAAAAAAATTGTGTCTGAATGTTAGGCCAAAGGCTAGCTTTCGAATCTGATCCGCGGAGTGGATTTTTTTTTTTTTTTTCCGCACAAACAAACAGGCGGAGAGTACACGCGGGAGAGAAAGCGGACACACCTGAGAACCTGCATGTTCTGTTTGAGAAGGGAGACCTGTTGTTACCTGCCTCCGGGCTGGCTTCACACACACTCACACACACACGCAAAACAAGGACACACTCGCTCGGCGGCTAAACAAACCAGCCACCCCAGCTGTGCGCGAGGGTACGCGTGTGTGTGTGTGTGTGTGTGTGTGTGTGGACAGGCAGACCCTCCATCAGCATCCTGTCACACACAAGATGTTTATCCAATTTGTCAAGATAATCTTTCCTCCAACTGGCTGCCAGGTAGCCTGCCTCAGCACTCGCGCGCGCACGTGCACAAAACTCACACACCTGGTGGGGGGGTCGGGGGGGAAGGGTCACCGATATCCACTGCTTGGCCTGAAATGGAGGCCCTGTCTTCCACAGCGCAACAACACCCAAAACAACCCTGTTTAATTTAACTTTTTTTTTTTTCCAATAGAGCACTTGAAAACAACCACCGCATGGAATAAGAATAAGAAAATTTTAATTCATCGTGTGGCAATGGAGGAATTCCCAATTTACAGCAGCAGCAAAGTTATGAAAGGAAGAAAGTAAAGGAACAAAATGGATCTTGAAGTCAAAATAGCATAACAAACAAAATTATGTAATAACAACATTATTATGTAATAATAATCATTACAGCAAAACTACTTCATACAACAACAAACCAAAAAAAAGTAAATTTTGCGCTATGGCCAGACTGAGAAAAAAATGCAACTAAAAAAATGGTCATTTGCATAGTGAGTCGATGTAATGGAATATTTATGGAAAAAGCATCAGATGCGCACATTTGAAATATAACCTAAAGTTCCGACATCTTGGCTTGGAGTTGCCCTTGGACTAAAACGCTGCTTTTTAGTTGACGTAAATCCAACAAATAGCACGCATAAAAAAAACAGATAAGTGGACACCCACTGCGCAATTACTGAAAAAGTTCCCGTCCGCCCCCCTACCCCCCCCACCCCCTGATGTTGAATTGTTGGGCAAGACTTTTGAGACTGTTGCTCAATCTTGATTTTTTTTGGTTTTGGGTGCGGCCAACGTTTGCAAGAATACCGTCCCCCTATCCGGGATTAAAGCTAATGTTGTCACTTGTCGCCATGTAAAAATGGCAACCTGATTTGCATAAATAAGCAATAAACATGCCGTACGACGCACAGACACGAACGCATAATTGCAGCTAAGCTCCGTATGACACACCACACACACACGCGCGCACCGAGCACGCGCACCCCCGTGTCCCGCACACGGCGCAAAATCCTGGAATGAAGCAAAGCTGATGATTTTCTAATGAATAGTTTCATTGGCCATGCTTGGGATTAGCGTAAACGGATTGAGGGGGGTATATTTACGTGCTTTTAATGATTTCACAACTTTATATTTAGAGCCGGGGCCCTTATCAATACCAATCATCTCTCGGCTCGGAAAACAAACCTTAAGAGCCTAGCGACGACACAATTACACGCCCAGGAACACACACACGCACACACACACACACTCTGGTCTGTCACCTCCGACATGTCTGCAAAGTTAATGTGTAACGTATTAAAGTGTCGTTGGGCGGGAGAGATGAAAGTCAAGCGCTCGTCCTTCATCAAACATACGTCTTAACGCTCTTATACTTTAGAAGTTGAACTTTTCGAAAAAAAAAAAAAAAGAAAAAGAATATTCACGGTCACGCGGATGTTGAAAGTCACCAAATACTCTTCCACGGCCAGAACGCTGAGAGGAAATAGGAAAAGTGTCGATTTACTTGCGATGAAGTGGAGGCAGCGCGCTGTCCTTTTAGCATTAAAGCTAAGTACTGGCTAACGGTTCGTAAAACGGATCGGCTTTGAGTTCAAAAGGGCAGAATTCGTCTTGCTGCGGTCGTGTGGAATGTGGTCCTGCATCTTAAAGGCCAGGAAGGTCCGGAAGGTCCTTAAAAAACTTATATCTATATATATATCTATACATAGAATATATATGTTATATATATATATATATTAGTGTTGTCAATTTAACGCGTTATTATCGGCATTCATTTAAGACAATTTTAACTCGATTAATTTTGTTACCGCGAGATTAACGCGGCACCACGTCACGGGTGTTAAGTTGCTCTAAAATGATCAAATGAGCTCCAAGTTTGAATAACTGCTCCAAGTGAAAAATGTTCATGTATAATTTGAAGGACGAAATTGTTGTTTCAGTCGATATTTGCATTTGGCACAAAGAAAACGGATCCACGATTCCATGTTGAGAACAGCATTAAAATAGGAGAAGATGAAATCAAAGGAAATTTTGGAATAGATCAAAATCTGTGATTAATTACGGCAAATTCTGAGTTAACTATGAAATTATACATTTGATCGCAATTAAATATTTTAATCGTTTGACAGCACTAATATACATTCATCTTCCGAGCCGCTTGATCCTCACTAGGGTCGCGGGGGGTGCTGGAGCCCATCCCAGCCCGGAGGCAGTAGGCGGGGGACACCCTGAATCGGTTGCCAGCCAATCGCAGGACACACAGAAACGAACAAACATTCACACTCACCCCTAGGGACAATTTTAGAGCGTCCAATCAGCCTACCACGCATGTTTTTGGAATGTGGGAGGAAACCGGAGCACCCGGAGAAAACCCACGCAGGCCTGGGGAGAACATGCAAACTCCACACAGGGAGGCCGGAGCTGGAATCGAACCCGGTACCTCTGCACTGTGAAGCCCACGTGCTAACCACTGGACTACCGGGCCGCCCACTAATATACATATAATATATATATATATAATAAAAATATATATCCCCCCCCCACCCCACACACACACAGAGTTTGCGCTGTGAGCGTCGCACGAACAGGTGCACAGCCGCTTGAACGCAAACTCCGAACGCCCGTCAGCTTTTCGAAGAAACCAAGTGCGTAAAATCCGAAAGGCGTCGCTCGTATTCTGGGCTGCCAAGATGTCCACCTCGTTTTCCGTCGCGTTAGGGGAGCACCAGTCCCCCCCCGGCGTTGCATATTTTCGCCTCGGTTTCGCCCACCTACGCCGTTCAAAACACAAGCGTGGGCGGAACTCCCTTTTCATGTTATCGGAAGCGAAAAGCATCGCATCGCACATCAGTGATGCCGCTTTTTTCTTATCGGCCCCCGCGCGAGCATTCCAGTCAACGGCAGACATTTGACCTGGTGGCAGCGTAAAGGCTTGCCAACAAGTCGTGACCTGCTCTTTGTGTGCCTCCCAAACGCGAGTGTCGGTCGCGCTGACGTCTTTCTGATGCACACATGGAAGACCCGCTTTCTTGCGGGGGGGGGGGGGGGGGGGGCGCACTGAAAATCAGACATGTCATACATCAGGCAGCCTTATCTTTATCTGTCTTTTGCTGTTTTGATGAATGCTCGGATGTTTTTCCACAGCGCCCAGTGAGGTAAGTAGCCCACACACACACACGGTGACATAGCAGAGGGACTATGGGACAGGTTAGGCCAGTTTTTTTCTTTACCCCCCCCCCCCCCACACACACACACACACACTAGGCTTCGACCAAACATGAGCTGTTTGCTTTGGAGCGGGTTTGCACCGTCACCGCCCACTTCACGCAGAGCTGCTGGGAATCCCAACATCTCGCAAGATACCCCTTGGCGTCCCCGCTTATCGACTGGCAAGAGCTGGCCGGCAGGGCTTTGCCACTCAAGAACGTCCGGGACGGCAAATCAAAAGCTCGTGTTGATTAAAAAAAAAAAAAGAAAGAAAGAAAGAAAGAAAGCAACAGCTTGAGTGCACATTGTGCTGTTTTTTATTGCAGAGGGCTTCAGGTGTCCTGAAATCTATTTTTCACGCAGATTGATTTTTTTTAATCATAAAATAAGGTTTTTGTGATATTTTCAATTTTGGGGTTTTGGAAGTTTGACCGATAAAAGATGGCACAATACGCATCATATGATGTGTTGTAAATTAACGCGAGGACATTCCAAAATAAATATATCAATAAATATATAAAATAAATAAATATATAATAAATTTATTTATACATTTATATAAATGTATAAATAAATTTATTTATATATAAATAAATATATTTATTTATATATTTATTTTGGAATTTAAGGGCATTTATTTATATATAAATAAATTTATATAAATTTATAAATAAATGTATTTACATTAAAAAAATATATTTATTTATATATTTATTTTGGAATGTAAGAGCATTTATTTATATATACATTTATATAAATGTATAAATAAATTTATTTATATATAAATAAATATATGTATTTATATATTTATTTTGGAATGTAAGAGCATTTATTTATATATAAATAAATTTATATACATTTATAAATAAATTTATGTATATATAAATACATATATTTATTTATATATTTATTTTGGAATGTAAGAGCATTTATTTATATATAAATAAATTTATATACATTTATAAATAAATGTATTTATATATAAATAAATATATTTATTTTGGAATGTAAGAGCATTTATTTATATATAAATAAATTTATATAAATGTATAAATAAATTTATTTATATATAAATAAATTCCCCCCCCCCCCCCCGTTACTGAACCTAACCCTTCATTCATACACATTACCGCATTCCATATTAGTATTTTTCAAATCCGTAGATGAGGGCAGAATCAGAATAATTTTAAAAAATTAAATTAAATTTGAAAAAAGTTCTATACCAGTGCACCAATGCACGACAGCGTTGGCAATTCTGCAATTGACTTTGAAGGGATCGCCGAGAGACGGCCGATATCGACGACAAAAGCCGGCGACTTCTCACGCACGTGCGTACGCGCACGCCCACACCTGCCGTGCGCGCCGTCACAACGCACGCAACTCTCTCCCCCCTGCAGAGCGAGCAGACATCAAGCCGGCCGACCTGTTGGGAGTGATGTATAGACTTGTGGACAGCTGAGACAGCTTCTGGCAAAGGGGGAAAGGCGAGCCCGCTGGTGGGCAAGGTGGCCCCGGATGGGGAAAGCGCCGAGCTCTCAAATCGACATTCCTCACTGGTCATTTGCAAGCCTCGCGGCTGCGCGTCGTTTCCAGGGCCAGGTAAGGCGACTCGGATTACGGCTGTGATGCATTGCGACAGTTTTCGGACTCCCTCATAAGAGCATCAAACAGCTGCAGATGACTTGGAAGAGCTGCAAATTCGGGTTCTGACGAGAACAAAGAGATCAGAAAATATTAGCCCGGTCCTCCAAGTCGGCTGTCGAGTGGATTTCGTAAAATACGGCCCCCGCTCTCGAAATCACTGTGTGGTTTAGATCCCGACTACATTAAAGAAATGCTCATGAATATAAAACCAGTCGGGCTCTGAGGTCTGTGGACTCGGGTCGATTAGATGAGCCCAGAGTTCAAACCAAACATGGTGAGGAAGCATTCGGCTGTTTTGCTGCACAAAATTGGAAAAAAGCTGAACTTAAATCAGCCCCCCAAAATGCAAATGCTTTAAAACCCGAGATTTAAATTTTTTTTTTGTTGATTTGGTTGTTTTAAAGCCCCTTTGAAATGACATTTTTCCAAAATCTTTTTTGCCCTGCACGTTCATGTCGTAATTTGAGTACGCTGAATTTTGAGTTCTTTACGTTGCCTTATTTGTCAATGCCCTTAAATGTTTGAAGCACATTGCCTTGTGTTTGAAAAGTACAATAAAGTTAAAGCGACCTCGCCGAAAGGTCCCCCCCCCCCCCCTACTTCTCCTGCCCTCCCAATTCAACTTGATATTCCAAATGACTCCCGGTGAACCTGTGGCTGAGGACGATACAGCGAGTGGATGTCATAAATAGCTGAACAAAGACCATCGCAATACTGCCTCGGGGGCCCGGTGGCCACTTCAAAAGGGACGCGGGGGCCAGGAACCAAACCTCCCGTCATTGGCCGGCTTCCTTTCTCGCGGGCGTGTGTATAAAATGTCTGGTCGGGTTGTCGTTGAGCAATTTAGCAAAACAAAGCCCGATTCTCGCACCCGATCCACTTCAAGCGGCGAACGGCTTTTCGTAAATGACGACTTTGCGACAGCATTAGCATTAATTAGCATTAGCTTAGCAAAAGAGACGACAGCATGACGCGGCGACTTGAGCACACCGCATTCGGGTCAAATCCCTGCCCTAGCAACGACGAAGCATCGTAAACTCAGGCGAAGGATTTGACAATGGCAAATGCACCCCCCCCCCACCCGCATCGAACGTCTGATAAAATTGAGATCGTTTTTATCGTTTGTCTCGCTTCTCACATTGATATGACGGGGAAATGGGAACGGACACCATTTGGGTTTGTAAAACCAGGGTGGCTCAAGTGAACTAAGCGCGCCGCGCAGTTAGCTCTGTCATGTAGCGGCATGTAATGGAGCATGACAGCTCCCCCGGTTCCCTGGCGACCTTTGACCCCAATCACGGCGGTGTGGGACCCGAGCCTGCCCGTACGCTCGTCTCACACAGACACACATACCTCATCACATTGTTTCAACAGATTAGAGGAGATTGCTCTGTCAGACGTACAGCTTGTGTGCACAGCGCGACGAGTTAGCGACGACGGCCAAGACAAAGTTCCGACTTCCTGTCTGTCTGTCTGTCTGTCTTTTGTTGCCACTTCTTCTTTTGTCAACTTGACACGTGTGATATTATTTTGTTGGTTGTGCGTTTTGAAGACGCGCAGGTGAGATCAGTTTCCCAGCTAAAAATTGCAGTCATATCAGACGATCACGACGCGGAATATTGCTAGCCTTGAGCTAGCTAGCACCCCCCGCCCCCGCGTTGAGTGTACATGGTTGTCAGCCCCGTGTGGTTGGAAGACGCCTGGAATACTTGTGACGGAAGCCCAACCGAGCAGAAAAGAGGCCACCGCACTTGTACCTTGCTACAGACACTCGGGACTGGCGAATGGCGCGCACGCACACAAACTTGTCAAGACGCGCGAGTGCGCGTGACGCAGATGTCCGGCGACAGCTCTCTGCTGGGGGTCATCAGGAAGCAGCTGCCTTGGGGGGACAGAGGGCAGCGCGCGCACTCACCGTGCCCATTAGGAACGATGTCATGACCGCAGTAGTGCGCCACGTCGTCCGGCCCCAAAATTGCAAAATGATTGTCAACGCATACAATGACAAAAGAAAGCAAAGTTTTTAAGGCTTTTTTTGTACCACGTCATCCGGCCCAAAAATTGCAAAATGATTGTCAACGCATACGATGACAAAAGAAAGCAAAGTTTTTAAGGCTTTATTTGTACCATGTCGTCCGGCCCCAAAAATTGAAAGATTATTGTCAACGCACACGATGACAAAAGAAAGCAAAGTTTTTAAGGCTTTCTTGTGCCACGTCGTCCGGCCCAAAAATTGCAAAATGATTGTCAAGGCATACGATGACAAAAGAAAGCAACGTTTTTAAGGCTTTTTTTGTACCACGTCGTCCGGCCAAAAATTGCAAAATGATTGTCAACGGATACGATGACAAAAGAAAGCAAAGTTTTTAAGGCTTTTTTTGTACCGCATCGTCCGGCCCAAAAATTGCAAAATGATTGTCAACGCATACGATGACAAAAGAAAGCAACGTTTTTAAGGCTTTTTTTGTACCACGTCGTCCGGCCCAAAATTGCTAAATGATTGTCAACGCATACGATGACAAAAGAAAGCAACGTTTTTAAGGCTTTTTTTGTGCCACGTCGTCCGGCCCCAAAAATTGAAAAATGATTGTCAACGCACACGATGACAAAAGAAAGCAAAGTTTTTAAGGCTTTTTTTGTGCCACGTCGTCCGGCCCTAAATTGCAAAATGATTGTCAACACATACGATGACAAAAGAAAGCAAAGTTTTTAAGGCTTTTTTGTGCCACGTCGTCCGGACCAAAAATTGCAAAATGATTGTCAACACATACGATGACAAAAGAAAGCAAAGTTTTTAAGGCTTTTTTTGTGCCACGTCGTCCGGACCAAAAATTGCAAAATGATTGTCAACGCATACGATGACAAAAGAAAGCAAAGTTTTTAAGGCTTTTTTTGTACCACGTCGTCCGGCCCAAAATTGCTAAATGATTGTCAACGCATACGATGACAAAAGAAAGCAACGTTTTTAAGGCTTTTTTTGTGCCACGTCGTCCGGCCCCAAAAATTGAAAAATGATTGTCAACGCACACGATGACAAAAGAAAGCAAAGTTTTTAAGGCTTTTTTTGTGCCACGTCGTCCGGCCCTAAATTGCAAAATGATTGTCAACGCATACGATGACAAAAGAAAGCAAAGTTTTTAAGGCTTTTTTTGTACCACGTCGTCCGGCCCAAAATTGCAAAATGATCGTCAACGCATACGATGACAAAAGAAAGCAACGTTTTTAAGGCTTTTTTTGTACCACGTCGTCCGGCCAAAAATTGCAAAATGATTGTCAACGGATACGATGACAAAAGAAAGCAAAGTTTTTAAGGCTTTTTTTGTACCACGTCGTCCGGCCCCAAAAATTGAAAAAATGATTGTCAACGCACACGATGACAAAAGAAGGCAAAGTTTTTAAGGCTTTTTTTGTACCACGTCGTCCGGCCCAAAAATTGCAAAATGATTGTCAACGCATACGATGACAAAAGAAAGCAAAGTTTTTAAGGCTTTTTTTGTACCACGTCGTCCGGCCCAAAATTGCTAAATGATTGTCAACGCATACGATGACAAAAGAAAGCAACGTTTTTAAGGCTTTTTTTGTGCCACGTCGTCCGGCCCCAAAAATTGAAAAATGATTGTCAACGCACACGATGACAAAAGAAAGCAAAGTTTTTAAGGCTTTTTTTGTGCCACGTCGTCCGGCCCTAAATTGCAAAATGATTGTCAACGCATACGATGACAAAAGAAAGCAAAGTTTTTAAGGCTTTTTTTGTACCACGTCGTCCGGCCCAAAATTGCAAAATGATCGTCAACGCATACGATGACAAAAGAAAGCAACGTTTTTAAGGCTTTTTTTGTACCACGTCGTCCGGCCAAAAATTGCAAAATGATTGTCAACGGATACGATGACAAAAGAAAGCAAAGTTTTTAAGGCTTTTTTTGTACCGCATCGTCCGGCCCAAAAATTGCAAAATGATTGTCAACGCATACGATGACAAAAGAAAGCAACGTTTTTAAGGCTTTTTTTGTACCACGTCGTCCGGCCCAAAATTGCTAAATGATTGTCAACGCATACGATGACAAAAGAAAGCAACGTTTTTAAGGCTTTTTTTGTGCCACGTCGTCCGGCCCCAAAAATTGAAAAATGATTGTCAACGCACACGATGACAAAAGAAAGCAAAGTTTTTAAGGCTTTTTTTGTGCCACGTCGTCCGGCCCTAAATTGCAAAATGATTGTCAACACATACGATGACAAAAGAAAGCAAAGTTTTTAAGGCTTTTTTGTGCCACGTCGTCCGGACCAAAAATTGCAAAATGATTGTCAACACATACGATGACAAAAGAAAGCAAAGTTTTTAAGGCTTTTTTTGTGCCACGTCGTCCGGACCAAAAATTGCAAAATGATTGTCAACGCATACGATGACAAAAGAAAGCAAAGTTTTTAAGGCTTTTTTTGTACCACGTCGTCCGGCCCAAAATTGCTAAATGATTGTCAACGCATACGATGACAAAAGAAAGCAACGTTTTTAAGGCTTTTTTTGTGCCACGTCGTCCGGCCCCAAAAATTGAAAAATGATTGTCAACGCACACGATGACAAAAGAAAGCAAAGTTTTTAAGGCTTTTTTTGTGCCACGTCGTCCGGCCCTAAATTGCAAAATGATTGTCAACGCATACGATGACAAAAGAAAGCAAAGTTTTTAAGGCTTTTTTTGTACCACGTCGTCCGGCCCAAAATTGCAAAATGATCGTCAACGCATACGATGACAAAAGAAAGCAACGTTTTTAAGGCTTTTTTTGTACCACGTCGTCCGGCCAAAAATTGCAAAATGATTGTCAACGGATACGATGACAAAAGAAAGCAAAGTTTTTAAGGCTTTTTTTGTACCACGTCGTCCGGCCCCAAAAATTGAAAAAATGATTGTCAACGCACACGATGACAAAAGAAGGCAAAGTTTTTAAGGCTTTTTTTGTACCACGTCGTCCGGCCCAAAAATTGCAAAATGATTGTCAACGCATACGATGACAAAAGAAAGCAAAGTTTTTAAGGCTTTTTTTGTACCACGTCGTCCGGCCCAAAATTGCTAAATGATTGTCAACGCATACGATGACAAAAGAAAGCAACGTTTTTAAGGCTTTTTTTGTGCCACGTCGTCCGGCCCCAAAAATTGAAAAATGATTGTCAACGCACACGATGACAAAAGAAAGCAAAGTTTTTAAGGCTTTTTTTGTGCCACGTCGTCCGGCCCTAAATTGCAAAATGATTGTCAACGCATACGATGACAAAAGAAAGCAAAGTTTTTAAGGCTTTTTTTGTACCACGTCGTCCGGCCCAAAATTGCAAAATGATCGTCAACGCATACGATGACAAAAGAAAGCAACGTTTTTAAGGCTTTTTTTGTACCACGTCGTCCGGCCAAAAATTGCAAAATGATTGTCAACGGATACGATGACAAAAGAAAGCAAAGTTTTTAAGGCTTTTTTTGTACCACGTCGTCCGGCCCCAAAAATTGAAAAAATGATTGTCAACGCACACGATGACAAAAGAAGGCAAAGTTTTTAAGGCTTTTTTTGTACCACGTCGTCCGGCCCAAAAATTGCAAAATGATTGTCAACGCATACGATGACAAAATAAAGTTTTTAAGGCTCAAATCGACATGGATTGCCAAAGGCTGCCCGCTAACGTTGACAACGTAACAAGTTTTAACGCTCGGTGGCAGTGAAAACAAAAAGTCGCATTCTTCTCCGTGACGACACAAAGCATCAAGCAGGCTATGACATCACACAACAAACACAATTTGCAAAAATCGGCTCACTCGACAACAACCGGATGCACGATTGTGTAGTTCGTTGCCATCTTCAATACATTTTCACCCCTCCCGTCACAGCCCCGTTGCAGCTGGAAGAGGAAGGAGGGGCAAGTGGGATGAGGTAAGTGAGGAGGGGGGGGGGGTGTGGGGGGGTTGTCTAAGAGAGACCAGCAACCCCCATGGCGAGTGCCTCTCCATTCCCACACCGCAGGTGACCGCCCTCCACTGCTCCCTCCGTCCCTTCGTGCCCCGCCTCCCCCTCTGCCGGGCAGGCTGGTCTTGCCTCCTCCTCGGCCACCCCGAGAGTCTCCCCCCCCTCAGCCATTCATTCCGTCTGTCCGCTTCATGAACACGTTAGGCCCGCGCTAGGCCCAAGTGTCCCTGCGTGATGCCCAGCCAGCGATACTTGTCAACACGTATTAAATGGAAATGGGAAATCAAAACAGCCAAATTTTTGCCAAACAATCTCCGACATTTCACGATCGTACAACGATCGTACGGCGATTGTACGACGATCGTACACTCACCGTGTATGGAACAAAAGAAGACTCATGGATATAATTTGGGGGGGGGGGAAATCATTCCAGGCCATGAAAAGCCTCGCAACACTTTTTCACGCGGTTGTTTCAGCGAGTAATATGTTTTGTTGTTATGAATTGCTACAAGCGAGTAAAGGCCCGCCTCCTTATAAAAACGTACATCATAACCATCCACCGCGCTGAGCCGCTTCAACCACTTCTCGAAATGATCTAGGCTGGCCAAAGAAAGTTCCGGGCCCGTTTTCCAGCGTCCAGCTGGCTGGGTTACTTTTTTTTTGTCTGAACCAATCACGCGTCCAGGTCAGGTTGTCGTCAAGTCCACTTTTGTCGGCTCCATGTCAAGTCCGAGTCACATGAGGCTCCACCTCCACCCGTCGCCATGGTAATGAAAGGGCACCCCAGATTCAAATCTATGTTCGGTAAAAAATAAAACCTACGTTTAAAATAAAAGGCTGATTGAACATTCTAAATTGTCCCTAGGTGTGAGTGTGAGCGTGGATGGTTGTTCGTCTCTGTGTGCCCTGTGATTGGCTGGCAACCGATTCAGGGTGTCCCCCGCCTACTGCCCGGAGACGGCTGGGATAGGCTCCAGCACCCCCCGCGACCCTAGTGAGGATCAAGCGGTTCCGAAGATGAATGAATGAATGAATTTAAAATAAATGGGAGGGGATTTTTAAAAAAAATGTTATTATAAAAATACAATTTTCACAAGTGCACTTGAAGGCATCGTTTCCTCAACCAATCAAATGCACTGTAGGTGACACTCAGCCTATGGGTGACAGATCCGTTTAGGCGGGCTTTCGCCCAATTACTTCGGGGTTTTGTTTTTGTTTTTTTTCTTCCGAGCTACGTGACGCAGTGACGAGGAAGCGAATCCGCAATCAAGAGGAGTGGAAAATTGATTCGTTGGCGAAGTAATATAAAGTCAAGTCAAGTGTATTTTTAGAGCACTTTCAAACAGCCATCGCTGCATACAAGGTGCTGCACATGGAGCAATTTAACATGCGCAATAAATAAGACAAATAAATAAATATATATAAAAAATATATATATAAAATAAATAAATAAAGTTGAGAACATCTTACAAATACAATTTTGAAAAAGGGTCAAAGTTCATCAAGGGCCCCAGCGATTAGGTTGATTTTATTTTTTTAATGCAAGGTAATTTCTTGCCGGATTCTTGCATTGCATTTTGGACTCAACCTGGCTTGCTTTTTTGTTTTGTTTTGTTTTGTTTTGTTTTGTGTTCATGTTGCCACTGATCAAAACGCTTTGCTCGCTCTCTCTCGCTCTCCCTGACGCTAATGTGGCCAAAACATGAGCTCACCTGGTAGTGAGACATAAGGGCTCAAGTTCCACAATAGCCCAAGCGCAGCGTGTGCGCAAGTGTGTCTGCGTTATCGCCGTCATCTGCTGTTTGGGTTTCAGTGGGTTACACACGGCTGCTGCGAGAGGGGGGTGGGGGTGGGGGCGGGGGGGACTCTTCTGATTACCATTCACAGAGCCACAATGAGCTCATCTGGCTCACCTACACAACATCCACATGGACACACTTACGCAAGTTGCAGTCAATGCAGACGCTGTACGCGGACACACTCGGTTCGTGAATGAAGTCACGGCGACACACACACACACACACACACACAGATGCCAAGACCACCACTGTCACAGTTTGAGCTCACCTTTGTTGTTGTTTATGAGCAAATCGTCTTTTGACCGTACGATGACCGTGTTTTGCGGCACCTTCTGCTTTGGCATGACTTTTCTTTTGTCGCGAAGCAACTTTGATCTCTTTCCTACATAGCGCTCGGATAGACGATCGCAGTTGACACTCGCATTCACACGTGACTGAACGCATTTAGTGCCAAATCGTAGAAATACATTTTTGGGCGTTTTTTTATTTTTTAAAAATGAATGAAGGGCTTCGCGCTATCAAGGCTGTTGGAATGATAAAGCACCACTAGATGGCAGCAGTGGCTTTGATCAGATCATGGTTCACACATTGCGCGAGTGGGTGCGGGTGTGGAACGGCAATTTTTCGTGGCAAGGTGGTGTGCGAAAGCAGTGCGGTGGTGAAAACGTGGATTAAATACTTGATCAATACATCGTTGACGAACACACACAACGCACTTCAACGTTTCTGAGAATTTAGACGGCACCCAAAAACGGCACCCAAAAAATTGGTGACTCTGTCACCAATTGTCACAGTGCTAAAATCAAACGACTCGGAAACAAGGCCGTAAAGAGATTAAGTGAGTGGAAGATTCATTCATTCATTCATTTTCCGAGCCGCTTGATCCTCACAAGGGTCGCGGGTGTGCTGTATCCGATCCCAGCCGTCTTTGGGCAGTAGGCGGGGGACACCCTGAATCGGTTGCCAGCCAATCGCAGGGCACACAGAGACGAACAACCATTCGCACTCACACTCACACCTAGGGACAATTTAGAGTGTTCAATCAGCCTGCCATGCATGTTTTTGGAATGTGGGAGGAAACCGGAGTACCCGGAGAAAACCCACGCAGGCCCGGGGAGAACATGCAAACTCCACACAGGGAGGCCGGAGCTGGAATCGAACCCGGTACCTCTGCACTGTGAAGCCAACGTGCTAACCACTGGACTACCGATTTCAGGCCAAAATGTGTACAGCGCGCATGGCATGTAACACCTTGCAAAACAGTCAACAGTCATCCGGAAGCGTCACCCCGTTCAAACTAAGCGCAAACCTGAGGAGGTCATCAGGAGGCGGAGCTTCAAAGCTCCGTCGTGTCCCTTATATTATGTTACCATGGAGATCAGAGTACACACATCACTCTCATAGAGAAGCACTAAACCCTGTTTGGGGTTGAGTGTAATTAAGAGGACACACGCCGGTCGATGTGGAGGGAAGGAAAGGCGCCACGCAGGAACAACGCCAATCGAGATATTTGTGATTTTAGACTTTCGGTCGGTTAATAATTTGTAAAAAAAAAATAAAAATAACCGATATAAATTCTAAAAGCAATTGTAATCACACGGCGAGCGTCACACGGCAACGCCTGAGAGCGGAACTGCCGAGCAGCCGCGCGACGCTACGCTAGGCTAGGCGTCGCGCGCTCACGTGCGCTGACTAACGAACTGGAATGAAAAGGAAAAATTACCACCTTGGAGGAGGCAATTATTGAATTAGTTTCAAAGTTCAGTCCAAGCACTGCTCACATTTCACGCCGCAGATAATCTTTCGAGTGAGCCATTACCCAACGCCTGCAAGGCCTTAAAAAAAAAAAATTAAAAATGGACGCCTTTGCATGTGCGCGCAAGGACGAAG
Organism: Hippocampus zosterae; assembly: GCF_025434085.1. Lineage (NCBI taxonomy): Eukaryota > Metazoa > Chordata > Actinopteri > Syngnathiformes > Syngnathidae > Hippocampus > Hippocampus zosterae. The sequence goes on from NC_067458.1 coordinate 26,301,804, forward strand.
GGGAGAAAATTAGACAAGCGGGAGTGTTTATTTTTGTACACGTGAGCTCGTGGTTGTGTGTTTTCTCGTTGCCCTGCCTTCCTCCACCTCCTATCCGCCCCTTCCCCTCCACCCGCCCCCACAAACACTTGTCTGACACAAACGCACACCTGTGTGAGTCTTTTCAGGCGCATTTTGTTCAGGGGGGGTGCGCGGGTGGGGTAGTGGAATTGGCTGCATTATCGCCCCGTGAAACCTCTGATCTCTAAACGCACTTGCTCAAACCCCGCTGCTTGAAGGCGGGGCTTGCGCGCACACACACGCAGGTGCGCCGCAGTCACCGAGAGGGGGCCATAAACTGTACGAGGGAAGCGTTGGTTCATGCGAGGAAGCGAGTGTGTGAACCTCGGTGGAGGTTTCTTTGATGGGGAAGGACTGAAAAGGTTTGCTCTTGTTGTACGCCGCAGTGGAGCTAATCCTGCCTGTTGACAGAGCCTCGTCGTTAGCGCTACGCGCGCAAACACGCGGCGCGGGAACGCACGCTCGGCAGCTAGCGTGGCCTTGGAAGCTTTTCGGTCTTCATCGGCGCATTGTAGAATGTACATCGTTTTAAGTAACAGGCACAAGAAATTATCGGGGGGGGGGCGGGTATCAGGGCTGCACCAAAAGTGATCAGGATTTGGAGCTATTTAATTTGTTTTATGTCTTTTAAGATGAAATCCTGATATGCTAGTGGGGGCGGGGGGATAATTTCAGAATGAGCCCCCCCAAAAATATTGAGGGAATTTTGACTTGCGACTGGGATTTAAAAAAAAATAATTAATTAATAAAAACATTTTGGACCTTTTTAATCCCCATTGAAAAAGGTCAAAACAGCTATCGAGGGTAATATTTTTCACAAGCAATTCAACGGACCGAAAAGTGCGGCGGGCAATATCCCGCCGAAATGAGAAGACGGGCAAGCGGGAAGGAAAAAAAAAAAAAAAAGCCAATAAATGTGGACGTATGCGTGCTCTTACTCTCAGAACGGTGAGTTCCCAGGTGTACATATTCGTGCATACCTGTATGAGTGGATGTGTGTGTGTGTGTGTGTGTGTGTGTGTGTGTGTGACTGTGTGTGTGAAATGAGTCACGCAAAATCTCCGTGGGTGTGTTTGTCTTATCTCTGTGCTGATGGAAAGCGGCGGTGTTTGGAAACGACTCTGCGTGCGTGTGCGCGTGTACAAAGTGATTGGTCGCTAACACCTGGTATTAGCTTTAGTAATCCTCACGCTACACGGAACTCACGCAGCAGTTCACGTCCATTTTTCCCATCCGTTTCCCTTGTTCAGAGTCCCCCCCAACCGAGTGGATTGCGCGAGGTGGGATTGAGCGGTTTGAAGATCTCGGTCAAAATCGGATCACCCCCCCCCCCCCCGGGTTCTCGGCACGCCATCCTTGCGTGTAGCGCGTACGCGGCATCAGATACGCTAGCGTAAAACGCTTGACGGCAATTGCGCAATGATATGAAGAACGTTGAGGGCCACCACGTGAAACGGGTTGCTTCAAAAGAATCTCTTTTTATGCCGTGCTTTTATTTTGAAGGCCGGATTTAAAATCAAGATGTCAAATGATTTTAAATGTGTACTTAAACCACTTGCTAGTCACTAGAAAATGCTAGTAGAAATGGAATAGCTTAGCGCCGTCACCGAGTTGTTGACCAAATTCCTCATCAGTCAGTCTGTTTACGTTCGGGCCTCCGTTCCGTTTGACTTTGCGTCGCTCTGGATTTTGCCCCTTCAATAATTTACGGAGGGGGCGGGAAGCAAAACTGAAGGCAGGCGATCGTTGGTGTCAAATTCCCAAATGAGCTCCTCCTTGATAATTAAAAGGCCGTAGGGCGACGTGAGGAGCGCGGGCGGGCGGGCAGGCAGGTGGTCGGATCGCTCAAGAGCTAAAACCCGCTTTGACGTCTTCGCTCAAACCGGAAGGAATTCTGACGCGAGACGTAACGTTGACCGAGCCGCGAAGAAAGATCACACTGAAAATGAAGCCCTCACAATTTTCCCCTTTTGGAGGAAAAAAACGGGGCCATTGTAGTTCAAGTTGCAAGGGGGCAAGATGGTGTGAGTGACCGTTAGACATGACCGAGACACCAGAGACCATGAAAACTCCCTCGGGGATCAAATCCAAGAGACAAAGAACTTCATTGCCGTCTGTGGTTTTTCCTTTTTTTTTTTTTTTTTTTTTTTTAAAGAAGTAGTTCTGGTCATTCTTTTGTCTGATGGAAAAACTGTAAAATGCAGGAGGCCCTAAGCAGCAGCTGGCAGGTAGGACGGGGTGGCGGGGGGGTGGGGGGGGGGGGTGAGTTCGGAGAGGCCAAAAGGCAGACGCGGGATGCAAGGAGGCAGAAAACAATCTAATAAAAATCAGATGTTACTCCGATGTATTTTGACTTTATATCGGAGAGGGCAAGGCTTTAATTTTGTTCCTCCGCACCTTTGCGGAACATTTATTTGTTTATTTTTGCATGAATTCAACAGCAGATTTTCGCTATTTTTACCCCTATCTCGAGGGGCGGCCATTTTGTTCCTCCAGTTATCTGAAAATGACATCACTGCATGCGAACGTCGCCAGGTGTCAAGCCAGGTGAGTCGTGACGCTCGTTACCCGAGCCCTTCAGCACTGTGATGTCATTTTTAGTCGACGGCAAGTGGCAGGAGGAGGCAAAATGGCCGCCCCCTGGGATGAATCAAAATGGCCGACCTTTTCTGCTTCCTTCATAATCCACAAACAAGAATTTAAAACAGCGTCTTTAGGGCGCATAGAACAGATGATTGTGACTTTTTTTTTTTTTTACTTGACTTGCCCTTTAAACAAAAGCATCGGGATTCCACGTTAAGTCCATTTTTTACAAAATCTTACGCACACTCACAAATAGTAAACAAAAAATGCGCCCGGCATGTTTCCAAGCAGGTCGACAATTGCCTCATGGATGGGCTACTGTGATGTCATTTTTAGTCGACGGCAAGTGGCAGGATGACGCAAAATGGCCGCCCCCTGGATGAATCAAAATGGCCGACCTTTTCTGCTTCCTTCATAATCCACAAACAAGAATTTAAAATAGCGTCTTTAGGGCGCATAGAACAGATGATTGTGACTTTTTTTTTTTTTTACTTGACTTGCCCTTTAAACAAAAGCATCGGGATTCCACGTTGAGTCCATTTTTTTTTAATCTCACGCACACTCACAAATAGTAAACAAAAAATGCGCCCGGCATGTTTCTAAGCAGGTCGACAATTGCCTCATGGATGGGCTACTGTGATGTCATTTTTAGTCGACGGCAAGTGGCAGGAGGAGGCAAAATGGCCGCCCCCTGGGATGAATCAAAATGGCCGACCTTTTCTGCTTGCTTCATAATCCACAAACAAGAATTTAAAACAGCGTCTTTAGGGTGCAATCAACAGATTATTGTGACTTTTTTTTTTTTTTTACTTGACTTGCCCTTTTAAACAAAAGCATCGGGATTCCACGTTGAGTCCTTTTTTTTTTTTTTTTAAATCTCACGCACACTCACAAATAGTACACAAAAAACGCGCCCGGCATGTTTCCAAGCAGGTCGACAATTGCCTCATGGATGGGCTAGAGCTGAAAGTAAGCGTCCATGCGTGCGCACGTGTGTGTGTGTGTGTGTGTGTGTGTGTGTGCGTGCGCACGTGTGTGTGTGTGTGTGTGTGTGCGTGTTGCTACGAGTGCCAGTGCTCTATTCAATTACAGCAAGCGGCCTAAAACACTCAATCAGCCATTTATCCAAGCTTGTCTTCATGGCGAAATACACACACACACATGCACACCACCCTGCCTCGGCAGATGGTGGTGCCACGCCGCCAAAGCGGTGTGACGACACGCGCGCGCACACACACACACAGACACACACACACACACACACGGACTCCAATAAAGAGGAGGGGAGAGCGTCTGTTTCAGCTGCCTCTCCTTGTCACAGAGGTTGGCATCAGTCAGGCCCGCTTTGCATCCATCATCCTGCTCCGTGCCCGCCGCCTGCGGGAGAGGAGGGAGGTGGGGGGGGGGGGGGTTGTCCCCCCTCGAGCCCACCTCTTCGAGGCAAACAAGGGGCAATATCTTGAAAGCACAGAAGAGAAGCCAACCGGGAAAAAGAAAGCGACGTCGCCGGTTCTCTTGATGCGACTCCTTTACTCCAGCAGGTTTGTACGGCCTCCATATCGGACTCTCAAGAGAGGACTGAGGAGAAGTGGATGGGCAGAACACGTTCGCGGAGGCCTCTCACAGCCGTGCCAACGCTATGCGCACGCACACACGGCCAGAGGGCCTTACTACAACGGCATAAATCACTTTCTTAACAAAGACTGACAAATGATCTCAGACGCCGATGACCGGGTGGAATGAAAAGCAGCGTCCAAACTGGCATCTGGGGACAGTATTTGTGTGCGGACTCAGTCTGTGGGTGTGTGTGTTTTGTTTTGTGGGTTTTTTTTGCGCCAGTGAAGTTGTTGACAAAGAGGTGGCAGTGCCGCCGGTGTGGTCTTCTCACCGACTATCTCAGGTAGAAAAGGTTTGTGCTAATGCCCTCTAAGATCCCTCGACGCTGTCCCACAAGTCCTTTCTCTCCCACAATCCTCTTTGCTCCGAGGGTCCCTAAGCACCTCGGCACAAGTGAAGGTGTCCTACTGCGGATTGTCTTAATCTCTCCTTTTCCTTCAGAATAGGGCTAAAGAAACTCAAATGTCACTCTCCCTATCTTTGCTTGCGCGGATACTTTTTGCGCCTCACTCTACTCAAATTTAGTCAACTATGCGCTGGATGAGCGCATAGTTATTATTTACGTCCATCGTGGTCACATCCAATAGGAAGGCTTTCATCATAAATCCAATCCTGTTTTGTCTCGGTTCAAATCAAGGTTGTAATACTTTAGCGGGGTTTCATTGTTGTTTTTATTTTGAGTTTTGTTTTTAATTCTGTTCATTTAAATACATTTTTAGAGCTGGTTTGTTCATTTATTTCTCCCAAAAGTGCTTTATTTGTGTATATATATATATATATACACTGTATATATGGAGTAATATATGGAGTATTTGTCGAATGGAAGATAAATAAAAGGGTTACCAAGTATTGGATCATAAATAAAAATTCTGAACTGACCTGCCTTCTTTTAGCTTATAGCAAAATAAAGAAAGAATAAAAAAAAACACAAACCTCCATATATGATATTGACAATGACAAAGTGAAGGACATTTCCGCTGTTAGCATGGCTAGTTTTACTTCGTTTTCGACACGTAAGATGTCGTTTAAGTTAGATTTTTAAAAACATTCTGGTTTTTGTTTCATTTTGTTCAAGTGAAAGTCAAGTCAAGTCAAATTATTTTTGCCTTTGTGGAATAAGAATCCAGTAGCAAAATCCAGCTATTTTTATCGATCTCAGGGGGCGGCCATTTTGTCGTGTACTGCCTCTTCCTTTCGACTGAAAAATGACATCACAGTTCCCAAAGGGGGCAGCTTGCGAACGTCACATGACTAAACCCAGAAACCAAGTTTACCGTGATCGGTCGTTACCTGAGCCCTGCGAAAGCTGCGATGTCATTTTCAGCCGAACAGCAAGTGGCAAAATGGCCGCCCTCTGCAAAATGGCCGCCCTCTGAGACGGATTACAAAAAATAATAAATAAACGGCTGGATTTGGCTGCTTAATTTATATTCCACAGAGGCGACGTTAATCAGAACGCCGTGTTTAGACTAGTGGGGGCGCCCTGACTGTATTCCAAATGCAGCAGCTACGTTGAGCATCAAAATTCCCAGATGGAGTCGGTCGGGGTCATCTCCAGGATGCAAAAGAACAAGACGCGTTCAAGCAACAAACACACACAGCCTCGTCTATTAGAATCCCACCTAAGTCCTTTTGTTGGGCGTGTTTTGGAATTTTTGGTCCGTTCTTCGCGCGGCTGCTATTAGCCTAGCCGCTAATCCCCTTGGAGAATATACTCATTAGAACATGAATCATTGCAGTCTAATTACCTCTCTCACGCGGCCTCGCTCTTTTTTTTACGCAGTAACGCAGGTACTTAGACACAACACCCCTCGCTGAACTGGCACGGGGAAATCAGAGCAAAAGTGAAAAAGCCATCCAAGTTCATGTGGGGGGGGGGGGGGGCGGCTGTGCTCCACTTTAGTGTTAAAGAGCCGCATTTTGCTTCCCGGTGAGTGCTGCATGCAGTTGCTTTTGATGCAAACGGCGCGGATTCGTTTCCCAGCCAGTCACCGAGTTCGAGCGTGCGGCAGGAAGTGATTCCGCTTAAAAAAATAAGAATAATAATTAAAAATATATCAGTGCCTCGATGTGTGGACCCCTGATGGGAAGAGTCAAAAGTCACAGCAAAAAGTCGAGCAACAAAAAATAGGAAAGAGACACATCTTTACTTTCAGAGTTATGAAATAAAATAAAAAGGAAAACAATTATTTACTTGTACAATTTCTTTTTAGTTAATCCATTTTAGACGTCTAAAGACGATAGAAAGAGGCTTAAATTTAATTTATGCCACTTTCTCCAGAATGTGACACCTTCTCTAAAACTGGTGACCAACCGGTCGCTCGATATTAATGAGGAATTGGGGCCGCGGGGGTGGTGGGTCCGTATTCATAATGAGCAAAAAAAACATCCTATTTTCATTTTAGCCGAATCGTCAATAGCTGCAGTCCGAATATATTGACATTTCATTTCATTGTCTTTGGCAATCGACTGAGGATGCGTGCGTGTGTGTGTGTGTTAGCGTGTGTCAGCAAGGAGGAAACTTCCTGCTAACAGGCCGGAGCAGGCTCTGAGTGCCGGTGGGGGGCGGAGGTGTGGGGGGGGGGGGTTGCAGTGAGCCGTAAAGGTGCAGCTTCCTCGCGTTCACACGGGACCACACAACATGAAAAGGCACACACTCTTTACGCTTCCCTTCATTTGGCTTCGTGCCTCTCTCGACGCACTCTTTCTTGCTCGGCGGCTACAAGTGCAATGAAATGCGACAAGATGGCGGACGACGAACTCACGTTCACGTTTGGAGTCGGCCATTGATGCTATGTGACACCGAAAGCACTTATTTGCCATTAGTGTGTGTGTGTGTGTGTGTGTGTGTGTGTGTGTGTTCTGGGTGGGTCTGTTTAGCTGTCACCTAGAGAACTCATGATGCAGGGTCTTAGAGGTAGTTTCTCACGGCTGAATGCTCACACGCGTGCGCGTCGGCACGCACGCAAACACACACAAGGCCTAACAGCGTTGACAGGTGGAAGTAAACGGAGCAGAACTCGGCTAATCCGTGACTGCTTAGCAGAGCCAGCGAACGACCCCCCCCCCCCAAGAAAAATAGAAAAAAGGCAACTAATTGAACTGAATGGCTCTCCGAGCACAAACGTCAAGTCAGATTGTACAAATTTGGATCAACACGTCATAGACGGCCACCCGTAAACAATTCATTCATGATTCAATTGGCACTCGGGGAAAATGTCATGTTGTGCTGCTGCCGTTTTCTCCCCCCCTGTCCCCCCCCCCCCCCCACCACCTCGCTCACTGCAAAATGTCGTTTTCATGAACCACTTTTGCTGTAAAGTTGACATTGAAGAAACAAAAAGACGCCCCACACTCGCAGTTCTCCAAATAAGAGGCCGAGCTCGCGTGCTAGCTTTAAGCCGTCACCCTCCAGTCGCTTAAATAACTATAATTTAATTTAAGGGCTATAATTAACCCTAACGATCATGTATGATTACTAAAAAATAATAAATCCAACAAAGGCTGACGTGTGAAACGTGACAAAATGACAAACTTTATCTTCTAACGCCAAATCATTTCAGTGAAGATAGCTCAATGCTAGCATTAATGCTAATAATACAATGCGAGCCTTAATGGAGACTTCTTACTTTTTCTTTTCTGATTGATATAAAAATGATTTAGTAGATATAAACACATAACGGGGTAGGACTAGTTAAGTTTTTTTACTTCATCCTACTCCCTTGAACATAATAACTGTGTTGAATGAAGACTGATTTCTTTCTTTTACTTTTTTATCTACCTTATTTTCTTTTGTTTTATGTTCAATAAACAAACAAACCAAACCAATATAACGTGACGACCGCGGTTTAGTAGGGGACCTTCTCTGCCTCTTCATGGTGCTTTTCATGATGTGGACTTGCCATCCAGCATAGAACAGCGCCCCCTGGCAAAAAGCGGCTACTCCACAACCACCGCGCAATCAATCCGGACTGGCGCGTACCCCGTTGAAAAGACCTCCAGACCGAAACATGAAGCTGCCGTGTGGAAAAAATGTCAAATACTCCGAAAATGGAAACCATTAGTTGCGATGAGGACTTTCAAACAAACACGTGTACGCCGTCACACCCGGAGGGACTTTTGAGAGTAGCTCATTCCAGTCTTGTTGTTTCTTCAAGTGCTTCAAGTTCAACGGCGCCGTTTGTCGCACGCGCACGCATCAGCTCCGCGCCGGCAGAATGAAACTTGTACATAAATTGAGCAATCTTGACCCAGATTAATTTGGACGCGATGAGCGACAGCCATGACAGCCCCGACATGAAGCGAAAAGCAAAATAAATGCACAAAAGTTGGCGAGTTGGATCAAATGAAATCAGCGCCTACCTTGGCGGAGAGCCAACGCGCGGGCTCGGGATGCGCTTTTGCGGCGTCGTAGGTAAACGCGTTGTCGCATTTTAAAACGCTTTTCCTGGCGCTCCGGATTGCCATTCTTTGCAAGGGTCATCAGTGAACTGGACACAAAACAAACTTTGAATGACACACACATACAAAAAAAAAAAGACATCGCGACAGCTCAGATCGCAAGATTGCAGACTGATGCTAGCTAACAACTTGTTAGCTAACGGTGACAGAAGTCGCGCGCCACCGTTGGTTAAAGCGGACCTGCTTTTTTAGTTGATTTATTTTTTTTAATAGCGTTTTTGTGAATGTGAAACCGATACGATGCTTAGGGTGAAGTGAAGTGTACGCTAACACAAAAGATCGATAATATTAATAATCGTGTTGTTGTTTTCTTCCCCATTTCCTCCTTTCAGCCCTCGCAAGCGACGTCGGACTCGTTCTTTGCAAGGGTCATCAGTGTACTGGACACAAAACAAACTTTGAATGACACACACATTCACAAAAAAAAAAAAAAAGAAAAGAAAAAGACATCGCGACAGCTCAGATCGCAAGATTGCAGACTGATGCTAGCAAACAACTTGTTAGCTAGCGGTGACAGAGGCCGTGCGCCACCGTCGGTTAAAGCGGACCTGCTTTTTTATTTTATTTATTTTTTTAATGCCGTTTTTGTGAATTTTTCAACAAATTCAGATATCAGTAAAGTATGACAAAGGCCGCTACATATTCTGCTTATTTAAAAAAAACCTCATGAGCGCATTTTTCATCGCGACAACCATCACAGCTCTCGATGTAGTTCACGTTCGAAAGCTTTTGTGCTCAAGAGAATTTTACTGCTGGTGATTTTGACACCGACCAACCGAGCGTCTATCTTGAATTTACGACAAAACAAATCTCACTTTATAAGTTTGGAGCTGCTGCCAAATCGAGTCAGGCTTACTGTATTTTACCTGCCAGCGGCCCTTAATGTGGTAGCGGCTTAATTTATGCCACGCTTGGGATGGCACAAATAAAGATTAGCTAACATGTGCCGCATAAAAAGTAGAGGTTGCAACATGTCTCACTTGAATACACAAAAAAAATAAAAATGCAACTCGGCGTTTAATGTCAGCTGGGCAAGGCTTGAACGTGGATTACTTTTTTTTTTTTTTTAATCCTCAAAGTCACAGTTACGTTGTTGAGATTTGAAGTTGCGGGGTGGGGGGCTGAGGCACCAGATAACCATATGACTCAATGTAATTAGAATTACTCACGCAAGTTTCCCGCGGCAGTCAAACTACCTGGTCAGCGCTGCTCAAGGCTTTTTTTTTTTTTTTGACAACGGCCCAATCTTATGAGTCATATGGAGTGCCAATCAAAAGTTTCAACACACTTTCTCATGTAACGACAGGATACAAGATCATGTTTTGGCTGGCGCTGTATATTATTATATTAGCTGTCATGTTCCGTTTGTAGTTATATTTGGGGGGGACTTTAATTTTGGCAGAACAAACCGGAAGTACCTTGTCATGTTGCGTATTTGTTTAGATTCCACGGCACTTTAATTTTGGTAACACAAACCGGAAGTACCTAGTCCAGTGAAGACCTCATGGTTTCGCGCTAGCTGTTGTCATCGCTTCTCGTTTTCTTCTTGAGTATATGCCTTGGAAAGCATCGTCTGTAAGTTGAACCCTGTTTAGACTTTCATGATATCTACCAAACCGTTACTTCAGTTTCAGCATTGGAAATGTGCAATATTAAGAACGATTTTCCGTCCGTTTTTGCTATGCTACATTAGCGCTTGGTCATCCATCTTAGCATATGGGCTACTGCACGCTAGTTGCGGCTATTTTCAATGTTAACCGTGCATATTTTGGTTATTTCTGTTCCAAGCTCATATTGCGTTTGGAAAAGTTAACATAACAATGTACAGTGATGACACAGAGACATTTAATTTGAACGGTGTTGTGTTTCTATTTCTCTGTACAGTTTTACAAAAATCTAAGGAAAAAGAAACTAAAGCTCCATCTCAACATTGTGGATCCTTGGTCTTTTTTCGTTGTTCGCCATCTGTCTATCTGTTCACGTCTCGGACACGGACAAGTAGGACAGAATATTAGCAGCACATTATTTTGCCGCGCAACAAAACGGTGGAAACGGCAAGGTGTCATGATCCTGTCCCCGTTTTGTTTTTTCAGTCTCCAGCGGAAATGGAGGGCGTTCCCTCCGGAGCCGCACTTGCCTCTCCTCATCATCGCTTTCCCGCTGCCTTTAAAAGCTGAGCCGAGACGACAACCTTGATCACTAATCGTCATTTGTTGTACTCTGTCGGTGTTGCGTATTTTTGTCTTGACTAAACATTTTGGCGACCGATCTTATCCTCGTCTGCGTTTGTGGAATCAACTTTTCACACGGTAGTACAAAAGTCGCTTCGTAGTAGCCGTAAACCACATCCGGAAGGAACGGTGACGTCTTCCCGGGCCTGACGGCGGTTTTCTTCGCATGACATCGACGACCGTGTTTGTTTTTCCCATTACGTCTTGAATGTGTCGCTTGCCTCTCACGACAAAGGACATTCACTCTTCAAACACATTGGCTTTGGGCGGAATTCACTTGGGTGGGCCTGTCCGTCTGGCTGCGGCGTGAGGATTAAAATCAAAGATTACACCGACATGACACACACACAAATACAAGAGGAATTAGTACGCGTGTGTGTAGCGAAATTGGACGTATGAACAAGCATCCGTGGCCCATTTTGTGAATGAGTGATGCTTAAACTGGAAGGACTCTCCCAGGACTCCTTCCTCTCCTCTAAGTCAGTCAGCCATTCATGTCAAAGCTTCGATTAATCCTTTCAGTTAACAGCGCATTCCATTCAAATCTCGCTTTACAACTTCACGCTGACTGCGCATTCCGCTTAAGGTGAAAAGATAGAACGGTGGTGAATCCAGACAGGAAATCGTAATTGTTTTCCAGCAGGTTCACGAGCAGACACCGTGGCCTTGCCCTTCCGGATCAACAACTCCGGGTCGTCCCGCTCTGGGAGCGCAACACTCGATATGCCTGAGCAGGGGGGGATTTTGGTTTGCTGTACAACAGGACAAAACTTTAAAAAATGGCAGCACGCGGAACAAATCGTCGTCATTTGTGCAGGAGGAAAGAATCTGAATCCGCACGGGTACTTTGGGTAACCGTCGCGGCGCTTTGTGAGTGTGCATTGTCTGGGGGCGAGCGATAGAAGTGGTTTGGAGGAGGAGTGGATCTTTTCCGCAAAAGGTCTTTGTCCAGAGTCGGGCGGCTCCGTCTGCCCCTGAGACAAAACACGAGGACGACGCAAGTACACAGAAGAAGGGCTTAGTTAGGCGAGCTCAGACGCTTGCGCAAACTGGACCGACCGAACGGGGCCTCAGACACTGCCCGAAACTCTTCGGAGCATTCCAGCGCTTAGCGCTTGTTCATTTCGTCATTTAAAAAAATAATAATAATAAATAAACAGCGTTCGTATTCTCTGAGGAAATGCCCCACAAACTTTCGACACCAAGCGGCATGGAAAAAGTGCTTACTTAAGTTCTCAGTACGATTGTCATGGTCAACAAATTAAAAAACACGATAGATTTTAATATCCATCCATCCATCCATCATCTACCGCTTATCCGGGGCCGGGTGGCGGGGGCAACAGCTTTAGCAGGGAAGCCCAGACTTCCCTCTCCCTAGCTACTTCATCCAGCTCTCCCCGGGGGATCCCGAGTCGTTCCCAGACAAGCTGGGTGACATAGTCTCTCCAGCGTGTCCTGGGTCTTCCTCGGGGTCTCCTCCCGGTGGGTCATGACCGGAACACCTCACCGGGGAGGCGCTCGGGAGGCATCCGAATCAGATGCCCAAGCCACCTCATCTGGCTCCTCTCAACGTGGAGGAGAAGCGGCTCGACTCTGAGCCCCTCCCGGATGACCGAGCTTCTCACCTTATCTCTAAGGGAGAGCCCGGACACGATGCGGAGAAAACTCATTTCGGCCGCTTGTAACCGCGGTAAAGAACGAGTACGATTGTCATGGTCAACAAATTTAAAAACACGATAGATTTTAATAATTGCTACAAAATCTTGTTATGAGCCACTGTAACATGACACACATTTGAACACTGATCTGAAATCGAGGACGTTCAAAATAAAAAAAAAATAATAATTTAATCACATTAAAATCAAAATTGTGTCCAAATAAATGTTGAGCAACGGCACTTTTTTGGTGCAGATGTATGACATTCAAAAAGTTGAATACCACCGAATTGTACTTGGTGAATAATTCTTTCTTGGATCACCACACTTTGAGAATCACAATTCCAATGCCTGTTTCTTTTTTTTCTTTTTTTTTGTCTGAGGAGAAAAATGAGTGCCGGTGCAAAACAATCTTCAAAACAAAATTCAATTAATTTTTTTTCTGGAAGGGTGAAGGATGTTTTTTTTTTCTTTTTTTTTTTGTGAAACCATGATTGATTTTTATCATACTTTAGACCTGTTAATACCCAACCCTTTAATAACACAATCTTTCAACAAAAGCTTTTATCACTCACATTTTGAGATGAGACCTTGACCCATTCTAGTTGTTTTTTTTTTGTGGGGGCGTGTGTGCAAAAAAAATAAAATACGTCCCTTTCGAAAGCCGCTTAAACGCAGCTATAATAGATTAACATCGGCGCAATTATTTGAAGCACTTTAAAACGCCGATGATTCGCCACCTTTCCTGACTTCGAGGGTGGTCTGCGCTGATCTCTTAACCCTGACGTGGAAGTCAAAACACCGCATTACGTGTGTGCCTGTGCCTGCGTGTGTTTGTGTATGCGCGCGCATGGCAGTGGGTCTATAATTCACCAGCCATAATAGTTCAACAACGTTTTAACGGAGCTCCATTCAAGGCTTCCGCGACCATTCGAACGGGAAAGATTTTTTAAAACGGCAACATAGTTGGGAGAAAATCTATTCGCCAGATTTTAAAAAAAAAAAAAAAAGTCTGCTTGAGCCGCTGACCTTTTACCGAATGAATGTCAACGTGCTTCACACAAGGGCGAGCTTTGATTGAACGCTAGCATAACACTTTAATTGGATCATAAACCAGAAGTGTTTTGAAAGTGCTTCAATCCTGATGAATATTTTGTTCAGCTGACAACTTGTAGCCCAAGACATTTTTTTAAAAACGTTTTTGGAATAAAATATTTGTTTAAAATGTAAGTAAATTCAATCAACAAACAAGAAGAGTCTCGTAGCATCCAGTTAGCCTTTGCGGATTAGCGAGATGACTAACTGAGAATCGACACACGCACACACAGATGGAAAACGCGACGTTCGGCCCGTCTTCTTTTTGAAACAGGTTTCTTCTTTTGAAAAAAAAAAAAGTCATCAATAAATAAACTAAATTAAATTAGAAAAGACTCAGTCTGTGATGCTATCAAGCTAACGTTATGATAGCTGAATTTCGGTCACGCGTTAACCGTCTGTGATGCTATCAAGCTAACGTTATGATAGCTGAATTTCGGACACGCGTTATCCGGTTAGCGCTGGCGCAAAAACGATTCACATTTCGCGATGTCGGACAGCTTCGACCACAAGTCTCGCGCATTTGTTTTGAAAATACCTCGCAAAAGCCGCTAGAGGCCACGAAAGTTACTCGGCACCCTCTGGGACTTAGCAAACGAGACTCCGGAACATTAACATCAAAGCTAGCTTTTATGATCTCTCCATATAATAGGAAATGGGATTTAACTCTTAAATCTGGCCTGGCTCGCACCCAGAGCACCTGGCTGCGCTCAAACAAACACGCACAAACAGGAGCTTCATCCACTTGGATACAAATTAGTAACACGGCTCACTAAACAGTAGCGCAAAAGGTGGAATCGCTTCTTTTAAGTACGCCGCCTGCGGTCGCTTTCTCCTCAAATCAAGACCGAAGAGGGTGGATCGTATTTAAGAATGAAAAGAGAACAAAAAAGGGGAGAGAGTTACAAGAGGAGCTGCAGGATGTGAAGGCAGACAAAAAAGAAAAATGAAAGCGGTGGAGGAAGACAAAAAGAACAGGCGAAAGGAAAATGTGCTTGTTGCTTTTGTTTTTTTTTGCTCGTTGCTATCGGTGCGAGAAAAAACACATCAGAGCCGTGTTTGCTCGGAGTGAGTAAACCAGTTGGAGCAACACCCTCACCCGGCATCGCTCTCACACTCACTCGCACGCGCACCCGCCCGCCCAAAAAGAAGGGAAAACAAAGTTGGAGAGGGCAGGCTCGGTCTTGCGGCAAGAACGAGAGAGAGAGCATGAGCGGGGTTGGCCTAAGGTGTGGTCCACATTAGCTGGTCGAATGCGGAGGCCAGGTGAGCCCCCCCCCCCCCCAAAAAAAGAGCAAAAACAGGGAGACGCCATCGCGGTTGTGTTTACACAGAAATGCGTGTTCATTTTTCAAGGCTTTTCGCAAACAGTTTTTTCTGACATCTCCCTCCCTCTCACACATTCCTCTCTCGCAGGCTAATCAGAGGGAAATGAGCCTTTCTCCACCTGAACAACGGGGTGGCGTGTTAGCATGTGGCCCTTCAGAGGGGGCGGGGGCATCGATTTGTTTCCTAATCTGGGTCGAGACCCCCCGATATGGCTCAGCGACAACAACAATGTAGCGCCGACGTTCCTCAAGCTAGCCCGGACGGACAGCTGCACCTGAGCGTTTTTTTGTTTGTTTTTTTTTTGCTTGTTTTGTTTTTGTGGGGAAACAAGCAAACAAACCAAACAACAGATATTCACAGCGAAAACTTATTGGCTGACTTCTCCGTATTTCACGACTGAAAGTTGTAATCCTGCTAGCCAAAAGGCTAACCAGGAAGCTAACGTCAATGTTTCTCCCCCTTACAAAAGTTCAGTTGTAATCCTGCTAGCCAAAAGGCTAACCAGGAAGCTAACGTCAATGTTTCTCCTCCTTACAAAAGTTCAGTTGTAATCCTGCTAGCCAAAAGGCTAACCAGGAAGCTAACGTCAATGTTTCTCCCCCTTACAAAAGTTCAGTTGTAATCCTGCTAGCCAAAAGGCTAACCAGGAAGCTAACGTCAATGTTTCTCCTCCTTACAAAAGTTCAGTTGTAATCCTGCTAGCCAAAAGGCTAACCAGGAAGCTAACGTCAATGTTTCTCCTCCTTACAAAAGTTCAGTTGTAATCCTGCTAGCCAAAAGGCTAACCAGGAAGCTAACGTCAATGTTTCTCCTCCTTACAAAAGTTCAGTTGTAATCCTGCTAGCCAAAAGGCTAACCAGGAAGCTAACGTCAATGTTTCTCCCCCTTACAAAAGTTCAGTTGTAATCCTGCTAGCCAAAAGGCTAACCAGGAAGCTAACGTCAATGTTTCTCCTCCTTACAAAAGTTCAGTTGTAATCCTGCTAGCCAAAAGGCTAACCAGGAAGCTAACGTCAATGTTTCTCCTCCTTACAAAAGTTCAGTTGTAATCCTGCTAGCCAAAAGGCTAACCAGGAAGCTAACGTCAATGTTTCTCCTCCTTACAAAAGTTCAGTTGTAATCCTGCTAGCCAAAAGGCTAACCAGGAAGCTAACGTCAATGTTTCTCCTCCTTACAAAAGTTCAGTTGTAATCCTGCTAGCCAAAAGGCTAACCAGGAAGCTAACGTCAATGTTTCTCCTCCTTACAAAAGTTCAGTTGTAATCCTGCTAGCCAAAAGGCTAACCAGGAAGCTAACGTCAATGTTTCTCCTCCTTACAAAAGTTCAGTTGTAATCCTGCTAGCCAAAAGGCTAACCAGGAAGCTAACGTCAATGTTTTTCCTCCTTACAAAAGTTCAGTTGTAATCCTGCTAGCCAAAAGGCTAACCAGGAAGCTAACGTCATTGTTTCTCCTCCTTACAAAAGTTCAGTTGTAATCCTGCTAGCCAAAAGGCTAACCAGGAAGCTAACATCAATGTTTCTCCTCCTTACAAAAGTTTAGTTGTAATCCTGCTAGCCAAAAGGCTAACCAGGAAGCTAACGTCAATGTTTCTCCTACTACAAAAGTTCAGTTGTAATCCTGCTAGCCAAAAGGCTAACCAGGAAGCTAACGTCAATGTTTCTCCTCCTTACAAAAGTTCAGTTGTAATCCTGCTAGCCAAAAGGCTAACCAGGAAGCTAACGTCAATGTTTCTCCCCCTTACAAAAGTTCAGTTGTAATCCTGCTAGCCAAAAGGCTAACCAGGAAGCTAACGTCAATGTTTCTCCTCCTTACAAAAGTTCAGTTGTAATCCTGCTAGCCAAAAGGCTAACCAGGAAGCTAACGTCAATGTTTCTCCTCCTTACAAAAGTTCAGTTGTAATCCTGCTAGCCAAAAGGCTAACCAGGAAGCTAACGTCAATGTTTCTCCTCCTTACAAAAGTTCAGTTGTAATCCTGCTAGCCAAAAGGCTAACCAGGAAGCTAACGTCAATGTTTCTCCTCCTTACAAAAGATCCCGCTGATGTTCGTCGTGTTTGTCATCCGCGACGACACCCACACACACAGGAACACACTCAAGCGCGCGTACACAGGAACACACAAACGCAGGCGCATCGGGCCACGGCAAACACGCGGAGAACAGCTGTTTAAACTCTGGTTCGGCGGACACTAGACGGTGCTGAAAGGCGGCATCGTTGCAACCGCAGATGGGGAAGACGGGCGGGGGGGGGGGGGGGGATTACATTTCACTACGCCAGCAAATAGTCACCCCTTTTTTTTTCTGTTTGCTCGGTAATCCATCCGGAGTTTGAATCGTGTCTATGAAAGACGGCGCGATGCGGCTATTTCAAAGCGGAGCGACGCCGCGCAACGTTTTCCACAGCCGCGCGATCCAATTCAACGACGCAGATGTCAGCGGATGTCTTGGAAATGGACAGATTTGTTTGTTTTGTTTGTTCGTGGCGCAAATACACGTTTGGCAAAAACGGGAGCGGCGTGCTCCGCCTTCCCCTCCGTCTGACTTTCCCTCTCGCCGCACCTCTTTCACTCGGGATTAAGCGTGTTGCTCAATTATCTCTCAATCTAGCCTCGATCGCTCAGCACGCTAGCAGCTAATTGAATCATTAAACAATCGCTACTCCTCGGGGAGGGTGCCCCCGCGGCCCGCCCGCGTGTGTGCGTGCGTGCGGGCGGGTGTGGTGGTTGTTTGCAAACATGACGATGCCTTTGGCTAACTGCAATTCACTCGAGAGGGATATTTAGCGATTTGAAAGATGCTAACAAGTGGCGGCGTAGGCGGCTCTTGCTAACAGTCGGTGTCAAAGTTTTGGGGGGTCTCCGTCCGGAGTACCTGCTCACTCATCTTCTATGAAATCAGACAACAGACTATACGAGTTGTCTTTTTTTTCCTGGAAACGGGTCTGTGAGTAACATTTGTCAAATTTAGTTGAACTGTGAAGTTGCGATTTGGCTAATAGACAAAATAAGCGAGCGGCCATTGTTTTTGTCTGGCCGTCATTTGGCAGATCGTCTCCTTGATCTGCAATACGCTCAAATTAGCCGCTGGGGGCTTCACGCAGGCACGACTCATTAGCAGTCTGGACGCAGAAGGATTTATTGCTGGGGGGTGGTGGGGGGGGGGGGCATTTTACACACAAATGGTGCCAAGAGATCTGTTTTCGACCCCATCAAAACTTTTTTTCTGATAAATGAAGACACAAGGTCTTATTGTTTAGGAATAGGAAGCAATGTGCTCGTTATCTTATAACGAGCCTTTCCAAAGACACGGAATTATTTTTTTGGTTATTTGTCCTCTCCAAAAGTATTGGAACGGCAAGGTCAATCAATTCTTTTGTTTTATGCCTTAATACCGATTTGGGTTTCCCTTCAAATGTCACAAAAATGTCAGATTTCCGGACAAACGTAGACACAGATATGAGTTTTGAACCCCCCCCAAAAAGAAAAACATTGTTTACTTACAAAAAAAAACAAAAACGCAGGACCGACAACCAAAAACGCCGGTAACAAAGAGCCGTGGTGTCTTCTAGCGACGTTTTAGGACAGCTACGAGCGACTTTCCTTGGCGACACCGACGACACAAGCTACGACGCGTCGAAGACTCAAAATCGGCTTCAAGACGAGACGTTTGCTGGCGTCCGTCGGCTCAAAATCGGGGCCAAAATTTCCCATCGTCGAGCCAGTCTAAGTCCGTGCACGTTTTTTTCCCTCCGCTGAAGTCCTACGCTAGCTGTTAGCAACGTCTTTTGGCTCTTTATCTTCGCCCATTCTGCTTTGGTGTGCGTCGACATTCTCATAGCGCACCTAAAAAGCGACTTTGCCACCCGACAAACGTCCGCTGTCCAAAATCTGAACGCGTCATCCCAACCCCAGCATGTCAAAAGGAAACACCAAATTGACGTGAAAATGGCCGAATGGCAGATTCAAGGGAGGGAAAAAAAAAAAAAAAAAAGGAGTAGACATTCTTCCGCTACGCCATCTCACGGCCAATTCGTCACCGTGACAACCATCGGCCCACCTCATTCTGGGATGTCCTGTAGTTATGTTCTTCAATTATGTCTTGCTCTTTAATGTCATGGCTGCATATCCATATTAAGTCAGCCGCCACAATTTGGGCCGCCTCGCTGAAATGCAACCGTCTCACCCTGGAATCAAAGGACAGATAGCGCTTCCTCCGGCACAGAGCGAGAGAGGGAGAGAGAGATTTGCATTCATTTGAAAAATTTCTTCCAGGCTACATCTGCAATTTGAGGTACAACATAAAGATTTTCAGCATGCCAAGCAACTTTCAAGGAAAATGTGAGGTGTGGACAATTTATTCTCAACGCACTTTGGGATTCTACGGGCGTGCGACACCGAAAACAGGTTTGAGATTGAAATGCTGCGGGAAGGCGTAAAAAGGCGGCTTTCAAGGAAGGTCATGAATGCAGACGTCGCACATTGTTGGCTCTTTATCGGAAGCGTTCTAATGAAGTCACGCTTTGAAAGCGAGTCATGTTTGTGGACGCACGCGGGGGCACAAATTCACCTCGAAACGGGTTGAATCAAATGAATTGGAAGATGTCATCGATTCCTTCAGAGGTGACCTCAACTTTTGGTAAAAATGCAATTATTGTTTAGACCAGGCATGTCCAAAGTCCGGCCCACGGGCCAAATCCGGCCCGCGGTCGAATTTCATCCGGCCCTCGGCCCCCGTCATAAAATCAGTGCCGTCTGGCCCGCAGGTTGGGCGCAATGGAACACGTGTTGCATTGACTGAGGTCTCGTCGACTGGTGAGTGATGTTTCATAGAGTACTGCTTCCCTCTAGTGGCTAAATGAGTAATAGCATTCACTAAATGAGTAATAGCATTTAGACATTAGAGGGCATCACTCACGAGTTAACAAGACATCACTCCGTGTTTATATTGACTGATATGTCATATTTCAAATTCCTGTTTCAAATGAACCAAAAGAAATTCTTAAGATTGTTGAAATTAAAATCAAAATGGAAATGTGAAACAGACTGGCTTACTAAAATTCGTTGAACAATATTGTTGTTCAATGTAAAGAATGTCAGACAAGGTCGGCCCCCCCGACATTTTACCACATAAAATCTGGCCCCCTTGGCAAAAAGTTTGGACACCCCTGGTTTAGACGCTAAGTATCCGTTTACACGTTTGCTATTTTTAACATGTTGGTTTTTCAATTGGGTAGCAAATAAAAACTCAACGACACAAAATCCTCCACGTGGATTCGAACAAATATTCAGCATCACTCACATTTTTCCGTTTGCATTTGTGTTTTCTGATAAAAACGGCCATCGGTAGGCTAATTAGAAACTATTGTCTGCGTTACGCCGCGCGCCAAGCCGGCAATGTCGCGTGCGAGACCTTTGTCGGTTTTTGCGTTCATTTGCAAAGGCGGTACGTTTGCGCAGGCTGCCGACAGCTGAATGCAAAGCGGCCATCCAATTAGGTTCAAAGCACCTGTTGCATCCCGGCGCCCGCGGTGCTGGAAAATGAAACTCGTTCCCGTCCAGCAGTTGGGAGTACTGGTGCCCT
The DNA here is from genome assembly GCF_025434085.1 of Hippocampus zosterae. Classification (NCBI taxonomy): domain Eukaryota; kingdom Metazoa; phylum Chordata; class Actinopteri; order Syngnathiformes; family Syngnathidae; genus Hippocampus; species Hippocampus zosterae. The sequence goes on from NC_067458.1 coordinate 26,322,411, forward strand.
GTGGCAGCAGTTTGCCACCAAGCCCGTCGACATTTTGCACTTGTTGGGTTCCCTCTTCGATCACTTTGATAACAACTGGTTCGAGAACGGCCTCCTCAAACTCTGCCAAAGTTCCTGGCAAAAGAATCAACGCTATTGGCTCACCTGAGGCGCAGTGGCTCGCTGAAGATTTCCCGGCAGACCATCGCATCTCCACTTTTCACCAACGTCGCATTGAGCTGAGGAAAATTCTTTCCTTTTTGTCTGCCTCACTTCACCAACCTATAAGCAAAGACGTGTGAAGATATAACATTAAAAAAATAGAGAGATTTTTTTTAGGAAGCAAGGGGATGATTTTGATGATTACCGAACAGAATTAGGGTCTAAAAAAAGTTTGAATGCTTTCACGCAGTGGTCCCCAACCAGCGTACCGCACAGAGACACACCTGCCAGGTGGGAGCAAATTTACGACATCGGACGTGACATGGGAAATGCGCGCCACTCGAGCTAATCAGAGTCCCTTTTGCAAATATTGGTTTACAAGTTCAAATAAATAGAATGTGCCAATAAATGAAATAAGAAGCTTTACCGGAAAGTAAGAATAACAAATTGACCAAGTGTCCAGCAAAACGCGCAGGTGACGGGTAGCCAGGACTTCCAAAGATGAAGCTATTTTGACAAGAGAAGTTCCTCCCCTAAGCACGTGGAAGAGGAAGTTGTTGCGTGTGGCAATGTCGTCAAAAACTGGGTAATACAAGAAACCCATTGAATAATTTGAACAAGTAGCACCCAAGTGATCGGTTGGAACGCATGAAAATGCGAGCAGAGTTTGCACAAGCTGCCTACGTGAACATTAGCAGCTGCGTCGCTATTAACTAGCCGGCAGCCAACAATCGTTCAGTCACATTAGCAAGTAGCAATGATGCTAACGCCGTATGTAGGATCGTAACTTTAAAATTCGTCTGTTTACATCACAAGGCGTATTTATTATTCCCGGTTGCTCCATTTCTTAGTCGTTCACTATGTTATGTTATTTGTTGTACAGTAAAATAACGCCGTTTGAAATGTAAGAAAACAAATCATTGTGAATAAAATGTTAAATGACTATTTGGTTGAAAACGAATTTCTACGTTGTCAGATCGCATAAAATGGCCATTTCAACATTATTCATTGAAACAAAGTTCGATGAAGACGCCGTTGTGTTAAATTGTGGGTCTTGCGTGTTAAATTACAGTTAGAAATGAGTGAAAATGGCCACCAAAACCTCCATCAAACAAGCCTGCATTCTTGAACAAAGGAAGAGGAGGGTGAAGATAAACGATGGACGCAGCGCAGGGAACACGACAACGAGTCAATCAATAAATAAAGTTGGGCAACACAACTGTCAAGACTGAATCCCCCCCCCTAAATCGTCGGCTGCTAGAATGAGGGGAACTAAAGGAGGGCAGAATGCTAATAAACAGGCCACGGAAATAGTTTTCGACACGGGCGTGGACGCTATCTCCATCCGACAGCGCACACGCATGCACATACTTGATACCCCCCCTCCCGCCCCCTCAATTATTAGCATCGCTTCATATCTGTCGTGCAATTACAAAAACGCAAAAGCACTGCCCTTTAAAGATACGCGATTGGTGACGAGTAGCTTTTCCCACAACAGATAGCGGCGTCGTCTGGCTAGATGCTGCCGAGGAACAATAGCAAAATCATTTCCTTAATTATCTCCTCTGGAACTAATGTTGCAGATATGTGTGTGTGAATTAATTACCGCAGCTTGATATAACAGAAGAAGCAAGAGGAGGAGCAGCATTATCCGCACCCATCTTTTTTTTTTGGCCCCCCCTCGCCATTCATTAAGGCAAAGGCGACTGTCAGTCACTTGACAAGACAAAACCTTGATTTCCACAAATCAAATTAGCGCCGAAAACAGAGCCAGAGGCAGCCGACGAGACCTTATTGTCAAGCTTTGACGGGAGACGCGTCGCGGCGGAGAACGCGTCTTCCCTCCCATTTGTCATGTTTCATTTTTGACGTCTTTTCCACGCGGTGGAGTTTGCGTCGGCGGCTTCGCGCTCGGGCTCGGCTCAACTTCTTTTCGGGAGGGAACTCCCTCTCTTTTGCCACTTTGGAACACGACCTCATGACATTCCGGCGCTCACGCGTTCATTTCCGATTCCGTATTTTCCGCGCTATTAGCATGGACATGGACTTAGCATGGACCATCTATGGTCACAAGCTATGGGTCGTGACCGAAAGAACGAGATCCCGGATACAAGCGGCCGAAATGAGTTTTCTCCGCAGGGTGTCCGGGCTCTCCCTTAGAGATAAGGTGAGAAGCTCGGTCATCCGGGAGGGGCTCCGAGTCGAGCCGCTTCTCCTCCACATCGAGAGGAGCCAGATGAGGTGGCTTGGGCATCTGATTCGGATGCCTCCTGAATGCCTCCCTGGTGAGGTGTTCCGGGCATGTCCCACCGGGAGGAGACCCCGAGGAAGACCCAGGACACGCTGGAGAGACTATGTCACCCAGCTGGCCTTGGAACGCCTCGGGATCCCCCGGGGAGAGCTGGAAGAAGTAGCTAGGGAGAGGGAAGTCTGGGCTTCCCTGCTAAAGCTGTTGCCCCCGCGACCCGGCCCCGGATAAGCGGTAGAAGATGGATGGATGGATGGATTAGCATGGACTTAGCGATCATGCTATCAGACGATGAATGAATGATGAAACCTTCCATTGACATTTAATGTCAGCCACTTGAACTTGTTGACACAAAAGGTTGTCAATGAAAAGGACCCCCCCTCACCCCCCCACCCACGGGGAAAAATAAACAATACTTAGCCGGGGACTATTTAATGCTCCCCACGGTGTACTTGAATGCGTTTCATGAGCGGATAAGACAAATTTTAACTTTTAACTCATTCACTCCCAAAGACGTTTTTACCCGTCTTTTCAGACCTTGTCTAGAATTGGTTGGTAGTGAACAGGTTAAGATGTTTTGCGTGTGCGGAAGACAGACTGTAGACCCCGTTTTAAGAAAATTGACCCTGGTTTACAAAAAGTGATTCCACATGCAGTCTTTGCTCTGGGTCTGAAAATGCCGCTTGGTCATGATTTCAGGCCGAGTGCCGTTTTCAAATATTGCCCCACCTCTTCTGCCGTCTTAGCGATAGGAAGCGCTTAATGTGCCCGAAACTCCACATTACCATTTGAGCCCTTGTCATTGTCGCGATCAGGGGAATTCCAACAAAAAGGGCCGCCATTTCCCGTGCGCTCAGTCACGTGAAGGGCAGCTCTATCGGGTCCGTCACCCCCCGCACCAATCCAAATTTAAACCCTTCACGAGCTGCAGATTTTCAACGGGTGTAATCCCCACATCGCTGAGGTCCATTCAAACCGGTTATCAAACAAGCGTTTCCCTTCTTTTGCGGGCTTGCCTCTGGCCAAGTGACTGCATTGAGTCAACTGAGCAGTCTGGCTCTTTCTTCCATAGAGAAAAAATTCACTCTCAAAACACAATAATAATAATAATGATTTCTGCCGCAGGATTTCACGAGCGTTTTTTGCTGTGATTGAAAATATGAATCGCAGTTGCGCAACATTGCAAATTGTAGCCCAATCAAAATGCGTGAAAGCTTTCCCAACGGCAACCAAAATGTAAATCCGCGTTATAAAGCAAGCGCCGGTACGCAGTTGTCCACCGAGCGCAGCTAACAACAGAAAAACAGTACATACAGAATAGCAATTGGATTTTACAACAATACCTAACCAGTTATAATTTCATATGTGCCAGTAAATGAAATCATGCCGCTGGTCGTAGCCCGGTAGTCCAGTGGTTAGCACGTCGGCTTCACAGTGCAGAGGTTCCGGGTTCGATTCCAGCTCCCTGTGTGGAGTTTGCATGTTCTCCCCGGGCCTGCGTGGCTTTTCTCCGGGTGCTCCGGTTTCCTCCCACATTCCAAAAATATGCATGGCAGGCTGATTGGACGCTCTAAATTGTTCTCCCCGGGCCTGCGTGGCTTTTCTCCGGGTGCTCTGGTTTCCTCCCACATTCCAAAAACATGCGTGGCAGGCTGATTGGACGCTCTAAATTGTTCTCCCCGGGCCTGCGTGGGTTTTCTCCGGGTGCTCCGGTTTCTGATGTCCAACTGACAACGAAGATACTGCCGACCTTCCTCCGTCGTGACAGTGGCACAATATTATGTTGGACACACTAAATATGAAGAGTGAAAACAAAAAGGTTTTCAAGGCTGGCATAGTTTTTGCAGAATATTCTAGGTGACAAATCCTCTTCGATCCTGTTTTCTATGCCGACAGAAGGTGACAGCTGTAATTTGACTTTATAATGTACATCTTGTGGCAAGGTTATATTTATGTATATTATCCAACGAAGGCGGCCCGGTAGTCCAGTGGGTAGCACGTCGGCTTCACAGTGCAGAGGTACCGGGTTCGATTCCACCTCCGGCCTCCCTGTGTGGAGTTTGCATGTTCTCCCCGGGCCTGCGTGGGTTTTCTCCGGGTGCTCCGGTTTCCTCCCACATTCCAAAAACATGCGTGGCAGGCTGATTGAACACTCTAAATTGTCCCTACGTGTGTGTGTGAGTGCGAATGGTTGTTCGTCTCTGTGTGCCCTGTGATTGGCTGGCAACCGATTCAGGGTGTCGCCCGCCTACTGCCAGCTGGGATAGGCTCCAGCACCCCCCGCGACCCTAGTGAGGATCAAGCGGCTCGGAAGATGAGTCTGCAGAAGGATTTGAACCGACAACCATTTGGCGCCATCGCTTATGGCGGAAAACCATAACAGAATACATGCCGCCCTGTCAAGAGTTCAGTCTTGGGTCACTCAATTGGGTGATAAAAATGTACCTCGATACGTCTATTTACTCCGTACGCGACCACAAACAGCGGACAAAGTCATCGCTGCGTTTCACGATTCCGAGATTTCAGAGTATACGGATGCTTTCGACGGCGAAATGATTATCAAATCGACTCGGGCGTATTTAAAAAAATCCCAAAGCGCATTTGCGGCGTAGCGCTGGCGCGGCAGCCCACTTTGAGCACTGATTTGAGGCTTTATAAAGCCGCAAACAAAGCGCTTCGTTTATCTGTTAGCGTGGAGTTTGCTTCAAATGTGACTAGAAAAAACGGTTTACCCTCGGAGAGCCGCGATGTGATGCGCGGGATTAAACCCGAGGGAGAAGTGGAGAGGAAAACAGTTCAGTTGAGTCAAGTGGGGGGGGGGGGGGGGGGTGATATCAGCCTGTGTGTGTTGTATTAAGGCAAAGACTTGCAGCGGCATTTCCATATGAAGGAGGCGCAGGTAGAACACGTCTACGTGGAAGCGACGCGCAATAACACTGTCGAGAAATTCTTTTTCCCGCACGCGCACACACACACACACACAGCCCGTCAGTTACCTTCACGCACTCCGCCTTTTGCACACACTCAGCCGCTTGACGCCACTCGCGCGCCGCACCTTGCAAAACACACGCGCACACACACACACACACACCTTTCCCTCCACTCCTTCATTAATACTTTCCTCTCTAAAGCGACGAAGAAAGCCCTCCAATTATAAACGTCTGCACAGCGGAGGGGCTCAGCGCCGCATTTATTAGGAGCTCATTTGGCTAAGCGGGGCTAAACACAGTGCACGCCGGAGGTGCAGGCGGGGGGCCGAAAGGAAGACGAAGACGCGCCCTCTCTTTCGTGTGACATTAAAGGGAACATCGCCGTATTCTGTCCTAATCCAAACTGATTTGAGATGGCACAGGGGGGGTTGAGAATGAGCCTTGGATTATTTGTTTATTGGTTGGGGGAAGGGGGGGGGGGGGGAGCGACTGTGACGCGGCTGCTTCTCCAGATTTACCCTTTTATAGAGTCTCGCTGCGCTTAATCGCGCCCCCCCCCTAAAAAATAAAACCCCACAACCCATTTACAGTTCAAAGCAACGGAGTCTCTATCTAGCATAGCATATTACGATTAGTATTAATAGCATCACCGTTTGGCAAACGGAGCAGTCTCAGAGGGGGGAAATGTGGGCGGGGCGATGACGACAACCGCGTCGCTGACCAAATTTGTGAAAGTTTATGTTAAATTGTTAATTCTTTTCATTTTATATTTGAGCATTATATTATTTTGTGTTACGGTTACCTAGATTATATTGCGTTTAATAATTGCTTAAATAAGTTTATGTTGATATCGTCTGATTGGCTGAAGGAAACCAGGAAGTGTTTGAGTAGCCGGAAAGGAGGAAGTGTGTTCTCGTACGTTCGAGAGTTGCGGAGCAGACATTGAAAGAATAAAAGCTCCGTTTAAACGATTCCATCTTTCTTTTTGCCCATTCTTAAAGTATAGCTATCCACTAAAAACCTACGAACCACTCAACTTACATTTGGCATCGTAGCCTTCGAAAGCGCGACCCGACTGCCGCCACTCTCATCAAAACCGCGGATTTTGATTGGCGTGGAAAGTTCGAGGAGGTCGTCAGCACTTTCGGATCGCGATTTAGGTTTCCGTCATCCATCACAGAGGACTTCCCCCCCCCCCCCCTCCGCCCTCTATTTGTTTGTTTATTTCCACTTCAAGACTAACCACACCCAAATTGCTGCTGGAGGCTGTAAATTTCCCCAGTGTGGGACAAATAAAGGACATCTTATCTTATTTGACATATATCGATACTTCAACGTGATTGTAAAAGCCTCAAAGCGCACAAAAAAAAAATCATGGTCAAGAAGCGCAGGCATTGAAATAAATATGAATGGTAATATTAGGAGAAGCCGTAAAAGGATGGCAGATTTTCTTGATTGTGAGACCCGTACAAAAGCATGTGCCAAAATCTTCAACAGTGCGCATCCTAATACAGTCTGCTTAACCCCCCCCCCCCCACCCCCTCTTCTTTTTTGGGGGGGGGCATGATTCCAACTTGACTTCATTGTTACCTTCATGCTCGCATTCTTTTTCTCTTCAGTGCAGCCCAAAAATGCAGTTGTAATGATGCACGAATGGCCTCCATTACGTTTCTATTGACAAAAGCACAAACCAAAAAAAAAAAAAATTGAGAGGAAATTAGATGTGAGATTATACAAAAGGAGAGATGTGTCAACTTGCATAAAACATTAAAAAGGAAAGAAAGAAAGAAAATATTTCCTGGGATGCTGATTGAAAAAGCACGACGATAATTGTCCACCCACTGGGCCTCTCTCTCTCTCTCTCTATTTAACATTTTTTTAAATAATTTTTTTTTGAAATATGCATTTTCCGTGCACATAACGCGCTGAACGGCATGCATCCCTGGCGCCACGCCAAACCACATCTCCCCTCTTCAAATAGACGCCCAGCTATCTGCACCTGCTCCAATTATTATCCTATTAGCAACAAATACTGTGCAATTAGCACTGGAAAAAACCTCACACCCAGCCGGCTACAAGCTGTAAAAATCCAGCATGACAGAAATTAGCAAGGCAGCGGCAACAGCGGTGATCACACACCCCAATTAATCAACACACACGTGTTTCAATGTGCAGACAGGGGAGCCCGACACCTTTGCTCTCACGGGGGGAGGCTAGACGGATGGTGCCGGGGTATCGATGCGCCGCAGAAGAATGGGCAGTGTGTGTGTGTGTGTGTGTGTTTGGGTGTGTAATTTTTCTTCCTCGTTTTTCATTCATTCATTCATTCATCTTCCGAGCCGCTTGATCCTCACTAGGGTGGCGGGGGGTGCTGGAGCCTATCCCAGCTGTCTCCGGGCAGTAGGCGGGGGACACCCTGAATCAGTTGCCAACCAATCGCAGGGCACACAGAGACAAACAACCACCCACGCTCACACTCACACCTAGGGACAATTTAGAGCGTCCAATCAGCCTGTCACGCATGTTTTTGGAGTGTGGGAGGAAACCGGAGCACCCGGGGAAAACCCACGCAGGCCCGGGGAGAACATGCAAACTCCACACAGGGAGGCCGGAGCTGGAATCGAACCCGGTACCTCTGCACTGTGAAGCCCACGTGCTAACCACTGGACTACCGGGCCACCTTCCTCGTTTTTTGTCGGGTATTTTTTCGTGAGACTTGCATGCAGGTAGCAAGGTGCAGAAATCCCAACCAGATTTTCCCCGCCTCTCCGCAGCCATTTTTCCAGCCTTAATTGTGACAGCTGGGCTTCACGTGTCTTTTGGAGACCTGGTCGCCCCCCCCCCCCCCCCACCCCTCACCCCCCACTGATGACTGTCAAAACAGCAGTTAGCCAGCAAGAGCAAGAAGATGAGGGAAATGGGCCAAGCCGCGCGTGTAGTTGTCTCTCTCTTGTGTTTACCGAGACGCCGCTGTGCTGCGGGAAGAACACTTAAGAGCTGACAAAAGCAGTCAAGTTGCGGCCGATGGCTCTTGCTCCACGCAGACGCAACCAAATTGTTTTTGGGGGGACTGTCAAGCAGCAAACATTGAATGCGTCCTTTTGATATTTGAGGTATAAGGGGACTCTTTGACATTACTGTGTGTGTATGGGACTGTGTGTGTGTGTGTGTGTGTGCTTGTATGACTATTCTTGTGAGGACCACTGTGATTATAAGACCAACGTAGTGAGGACATTTTTGACAAGTGAGGACATTTAGGCCAGTCCTCACAAGTTTTTCATTCTAAAGTGTGTGTGTGTGTGTGTGTGTGTGTGTGCCCTCAAACAAGAGCAGCTGGCTTAGCTCCAGAATAATTTGCACTCAAGGTCAAGCGGAGTTCCGTCAAGGTCTCACACTTTTATCGGATTTTATTGCAGTCGCTTTTCTTCCGTGCTGAAGACGTAACAAGCGTTTTTATATATACATTTTTTTTCTTCTCCTTGTCAATATGCGCGCAGTCTAGATGCAAGGAGATTGGTGCGCACATAAAGTATTTTAATTTGGAACTTCATGAAGACCACCACTTGTGGATAATGTAAAGATGGCCGCTGGGGGAGGGAGGAAAAAAACAACAACAAAGTATACTCGTCAATGGCAGTGAATGGAAAATGACGATTTCTTCAGTGAAGGGTTCGATGACTTTCTGAATGAAATACGACGGCGCCGAATTCGTTTGCCCGGCCCTCGATGGAATCCGCCCAAATGGCGTTAAACCACCCGCGCCACAACTTAGACCTGCTTTCACCGGGTCCAAAGCCCGTCTGCTTCCCCCGGAGGCACGTCAAAAGAAGACGCCCTCGCTCCACCCGAATGCCCGGCGTGGTCTGCAAAATTCCTCAACGTGACTTGCCTCGGCTGGAACGTGAAATCGCGGCAGTTTTTGCGACGAGCACATACGACGGGGAAAAAATAAATCAGACGCGGCGTGGAATTTTGGAAAGAAACATGCTCGTGACTGCAGATCTCAATGACTTCGCCATCTCGAAACGTGTTTGGAGAGTTGACGTCCGAGAGCAGCAAAGTCAGCACACACACACACACACACACCTGATGAGCAATAACATACAAGTCGACGCCATTTTGTATTTTTTTTTTTTTCAAACCCATCCTGCGTACAAATTGAACTGAAGGCCAGAAGTCCATGCTTGATTCTGAATAAAAACTTCAACACAACAGCCGCCTCACCTCAAGGCTAATGAAATCCGTTGGGGGGGAGCGGGCGAGGGGGGGGGGGTGTGTGATATCCGTTAAAAGCTTCAACGACTTTTCGACGGAAGTAAATAACCGAGATTAGTTTAGAGGTCAGTCGCCTTTCCGTACAGTCATAAATCAGCATAAATGTGCCGCTCGACGCGCACGTTATGAAAAAAAAAAAACGTTCTCCGTTCTAAATATGCTCGGGTAAAAAATGGTCCTCGCGAGAAATCAAACATTGAATGTCGCTGCCATGTTTGTTTCACGTGATGCGAGAGCATCGGGGATGTTTGTGTCGAAGGATGCGCGAAATCCGAGATCCCTCATCGCTCGATCGATTTCGCCCTCGGGATCCGCGTCGGATCTTCAGTTTGATTTTGATTTTGATTTTGATTTTGGCCGACGCAAAATGTGGCTCCATGTTGCAACATGGGATGCCGTGACAACAAAAGTCAAACGCAGAAAGAGCAAAACTTTGATCCGTTTTCGAGTCTTAGTCCTGTGCTCGTACAGTACTCGCTTTTTTTTTTTTCTTCGGCGGTCTTCATGGCCCCCTCCCGTTCCTTTTCGGGAGCCTTCAGTCACTCAAAATGACAAACCCCGTCACAAATGACGCCCCCTTTGGTTGTTTCAGATGCAAATTTGAACAAGAACCGGAATGAAATCAACGCCTGCTTTTTTTTAAGTGACTCATTCAGACACAAAAGAAGGAATGTCTGGATTGAGCACAATGGGCGCTTTGCCAGCTTTTGTCCTTTTTTAGCCCCCCCCCCCCCCCCCACACACACACTTCATTTCCATTTTTGGGGAATAGCCTAAAAAAAAAATTACATTAAAAAAAAAAAACTCATCCCAAACTGTTCAGCTGTGATGATTATTACTAATTGTTATGCGGAGGCGACCCCCCCCCCCCCTTACAGGGGCATCATGGGAAAGGAGGCGGCGTCACGTGCTGCCTTTTCTGGCTTTTCGGTGAGTGGATAAGTGCCACATGTCAGCGTCATGTTTAAAGACGCGCCGCATGATATCTTTGTCATCGAGGACGACAGAAATCGCCGGCCGGCATCCCCGCTTGTCATAACAAACCCCCCCCCTCCCCTTGGAGAGCGGGGGGGCGGAAAGGTGTCATTTGGAATCCAATGAATTATCCACGTCAAAGAGATGAACGCGTGAAGGAAGACGTTAATGTTGTACTCAAAGTAAATTACTGCGGCTTCCAAAACGATCGGAGCCGCGGAGGACTTTTAACAAGACGGCGATTGAATTTTGTGTGACGCGAGAAATGGCGGAAATCTTCGACGTATCAAAATCCTCAAAAGTCCTTCGATTGGTTCTTGACAAACCGACGAGGCCTGTTTCGAGACTGCGCATCCGCAGCAGCGAACGGGCTCTTCGCCAACTTCCCGTCGACGGTTGTTGTTGTTGTTGTTGTTTTTGGCAGCCATTTTGAATTTCCTCTTTGCCTTTGGTTGCTTTTTAGTTTGAGTCCAAAATTTTGCCGTTCCTATTCGTGAAGCGTTTAGACGACGAAAACGCAAACCGGTTTTCGGCTTGTTTTAGTTCAGTATGAGTCGAGTCCGTTTTAGTTCAAAATAGTATTTTCCGCACTAAAAAGCCTTCCATTTTCTTAAAAAGCTCATAGCGCGTCTTAAAATCCGATGCGCCTTGTGCATGGTTATTACGGTAATTTTTCGACCCCAAAATGGCGCCTTGCTTGAGACAACGCAGAGTTCAAACTTATGGTTCAGTGAACGCCGTCGCTGCTTTATGAAATACGCTTGACTGACATCTGATCGTTCCGTTGGTGTTTCCTTGAGTGTGGCGCCATCTAGTGGATGCATTGTAGATTGCGTTTTATAATGCGGTGCGCCCAGTGTATGAAAAAAAACAAAAACGTGGGGACGAAAACGGAGAGCAACGCGAGAGATTTGAATTGTTTTGCCAAGATTCTTTGAGGAGGATTTTGAGGCTACCTATCGTCCCGGCAACCAAGCCGGAGCCTTTAACGCAGAGGAGCATGCACGCACACACACACACACACACACACACACACACACACACACATTCCTGTAAGACTATATTTGTGAGGTCCGGGTAACTCCAGATAGGGAGTGAGGACCACCCTTTCTGATAGGTTTAGAGAGGAACTAGTCTTAGATTTGTACACTAGATGTCACCCCAACTACTTTCCCCACTTCAACTTCTTTAAAAAACAGAGCAATAAAAAGTAGACTTGAAACTGAAATCATAGCAGGAGTGAGGACTCTGAATGGGCACATTCAAAGTCCTCACTCCTGTTGTGACTTTGGTTAAAATATCTTATCTTTTTTGGTTTTGTTGCAGTTAAGCATACAAATCAACTTTTGGTATGGCCTTCAGAGTTTTTCCTCTCTTATTAACCTGCAATTACACAGCAGACATTTTGTATTTTAATTTTAAAAAGTGTGAGTAGTCTGTTTTATGAATAATTTGATAGTTTCAACTTAAGATAAGCAGAGTTCCTGATTTATACATTATATATCAATCACAACTTGAACCGATTGATTGCTGTACAATTACTACTACAATAAAAGTGACCCATGCTTTGGCCAATTAATTTACGGAACTAAATCAAATATATTGTAAAACTTTATAAGTACATGTCAACATTAAATCTCACCTCAAGTAGAACATTTTTAACAACACTGCTCAGGAAGAGTAGAAAAGAATTGAAAAAAAATACTCCAGCAAGAAAATTTAAATTTAAAAATGAAGAACTCGAGAAGCAGATCTTTTCTTGAAGTTCTTTACGTCTTTACAGGTTCTGCGGCTCTTTCATTTTGCAGTCAGTGCATTGTTCTTGCTTGACACCCTTTTATAAGTCTCCCCAGGTGTTTTTCCACAGCAGCCTTTTCTTCTTCATTCCATGGTCTCCTCAAATTTGTTCTGGGAGACCCTAAATATGATGACAATTGCAATTTAATGATACTCACAAAGACCACCTTGTGATAGCTTTACAATGTGGATTTTATACGTAAAAAAAAATAAAAGTACTTGTCTTTTTCTCCAATTTAGATTTTGCCTGCTCTTTGGGTGTAAGGTTTTTTCCATCCATCCATCATCTACCGCTTTTCCGGGGCCGGGTCGCGGGGGCAACAGCTTTAGCAGGGAAGCCCAGACTTCCCTCTCCCTAGCTACTTCTTCCAGCTCTCCCCGGGGGATCCCGAGTCGTTCCCAGGCAAGCTGGGTGACATAGTCTCTCCAGCGTGTCCTGGGTCTCCTCCCGGTGGGACATGACCGGTACACCTCACCGGGGAGGCGCTCAGGAGGCATCCGAATCAGATGCCCAAGCCACCTCATCTGGCTCCTCTCGATGTGGAGGAGAAGCGGCTCGACTCTGAGCCCCTCCCGGATGACTGAGCTTCTCACCTTATCTCTAAGGGAGAGCCCGGACACCCTGCGGAGAAAACTCATTTCAGCCGCTTGTATCCGGGATCTCGTTCTTTCGGTCACGACCCATAGCTCGTGACCATAGGTGAGGGTTGGGACGTAGATCGACCGGTAAATTGAGAGCTTCGCCCTTTGGCTCAGCTCCTTCTTCACCACGACAGACCGATACAACGTCCGCATCACAGCAGACGCTGCACCGATCCGCCTGTCGATCTCCCGCTCCCTCCTACCCCCACTCGTGAACAAGACCCCAAGATACTTGAACTCCTCCACTTGGGGTAAGATCTCCTCCCCGACCCGGAGGGGGCACTCCACCCTTTTCCGACCGAGGACCATGGTTTCAGATTTGGAGGTGCTGATTTCCATCCCAACCGCTTCACACTCGGCTGCAAAACGCTCCAGTGAGAGTTGGAGAGCCCCGTTTGAAGGAGCCAACAGCACCACATCATCTGCAAAAAGCAGGGATGTAATACTGAGGCCCCCAAAACTGACCCCCTCAACGCTTCGGCTGCGCCTAGAAATTCTGTCCATAAAGGTTATGAACAGAATCGGCGACAAAGGGCAGCCTTGGCGGAGTCCTACCCCCACTGGAAACGATTCCGACTTACTGCTGGCAATGCGAACCAAACTCTGACATCGGTGGTATAGTGACCGAACAGCCCGTATCAGGGGGTTCGGTACCCCATACCCACGAAGCACCCCCCACAGAACTCCCCGAGGGACACGGTCAAACGCCTTCTCCAAGTCCACAAAACACATGTAGACTGGTTGGGCGAATTCCCACATACCCTCAAGGACCCTCCTAAGGGTGTAGAGCTGGTCCACTGTTCCACGGCCGGGACGAAAACCACACTGCTCCTCCTCAATTGGAGGCTCGACTTCCTGACGGACCCTCCTCTCCAGCACCCCTGAATAGACCTTACCAGGGAGGCTGAGGAGTGTGATCCCTCTGTAGTTGGAACACACCCTCCGGTCCCCCTTTTTAAAAAGAGGGACTACCACCCCGGTCTGCCAATCCAGAGGCACTCTCCCCGTTGACCACGCGATGTTGCAGAGGCGTGTCAACCAGGACAGCCCCACAACATCCAGAGCCTTGAGGAACTCCGGGCGGATCTCATCCAACCCTGGGGCCTTGCCACCGAGGAGCTTTTTAACCTCATCGGTGACTTCAACCACAGAGATAGGAGAGCCCACCTCAGAGTCCCCAGGCTCTGCTTCCTCCAAGGAAGGCGTGTTGGTGGAGTTGAGGAGGTCTTCGAAGTACTCTGCCCACCGGTTCACAACGTCCCGAGTCGAAGTCAGCAGCGCCCCATCCCCACTGTACACAGTGTTAGTGGTGCACTGCTTCCCCCTCCTGAGACGTCGGATGGTGGACCAGAATTTCCTCGAAGCCGTCCGGAAGTCCGCTTCCATGGCCTCACCGAACTCTTCCCACGCTCTGGTTTTTGCCTCGGCGACCACCGAAGCCGCGGTCCGCTTGGCCAGTCGATACCGGTCAGCTGCCTCTGGGGTCCCACAGGCCATAAAGGCTCGATAGGACTCCTTCAGCTTGACGGCATCCCTTACTGCTGGTGTCCACCAGCGAGTACGGGGATTGCCGCCACGACAGGCACCAACCACCTTACGGCCACAACTCAGATTGGCCGCCTCAACAATAGAGGCACGGAACATGGTCCACTCGGACTCAATGTCCCCCGTCTCCCCCGGAACATGGGAAAAGCTCTGTCGGAGGTGGGAGTTGAAACTCCTTCTGACAGGGGATTCCGCCAGACGCTCCCAACAAACCCTCACTATACGTTTGGGTCTGCCAGGACGGACCGGCATCTTCCCCCACCATCGGAGCCTACTCACCACCAGGTGGTGATCAGTTGACAGCTCCGCCCCTCTCTTCACCCGAGTGTCCAGAACATGCGGCCGCAAATCCGATGATACAACTACAAAGTCGATCATCGAACTGCGGCCTGGGGTGTCCTGGTGCCAAGTGCACATATGGACACCCTTATGTTTGAACAAGGTGTTCGTTATGGACAATCCGTGACGAGCACAGAAGTCCAATAACAAAACACCACTCGGGTTTTGATCGGGGGGGGCCGTTCCTCCCAATCACGCCCCTCCAGGTATCACTGTCATTGCCCACGTGAGCATTGAAGTCCCCCAGCAGAACAATGGAGTCCCCAGCAGGAGTACTCTCCAGCACACCCTCCAAGGACTCCAAAAAGGGTGGGTATGCTGAGCTGCTGTTTGGTGCATATGCACAAACAACAGTCAGGACCCGTCCACCCACCCGAAGGCGGAGGGAGGCAACCCTCTCGTCTACCGGTGTGAACCCCAATGTACAGGCACTGAGGCGGGGGGCAATGAGTATGCCCACACCTGCTCTGCGCCTCTCACCGTGAGCAACTCCAGAGTGGAAGAGAGTCCAACCCCTCTCGAGAGAACTGGTACCAGAACCCGGGCTGTGTGTGGAGGCAAGTCCGACTATATCCAGTCGGAAATTCTCTGCCTCACACACCAGCTCGGGCTCCTTCCCTGCCAGAGAGGTGACATTCCATGTCCCAAGAGCTAGCTTCTGCAGCCAAGGATCGGACCGCCAGGGTCCCCGCCTGGACTCGAATCTGCAATGAAATGGGACATCCCTGATTTGACACTCATTGTCAAATACGTTGCATGCATTTTAACTGGTTAAATTACGAAAAAAGAGATATAGTTCCTCATCCAAAGCTTACCATCCAATTCAGTCTTCCCTCTTTTGGAGAGATGCTTTTCCCTTTTTGGGGCTAAAGGTCGATACCACCACATGAAAAGGAGAACAAAGTGACACATTTTACTAAATCAGTGTTGAACAAAAATATGCTATCAAGGCATTCATTTAGTAACCCAATTCCAGTGAAATTGGGACATTATGCTCATCAATCAAAACAGAATACAATGATTTGCAAATCATGTCCAACCTATATTTAAGTGAAACATTACAAAGACAAGACAACATTCAATGTTCAAATTGGTACATTTAATTTTTTCCAATAATATTTAACTTAGAATTTAATGGCTGTAATGCGTTCCATAAAAGATGGAACAGCTAGCAAAAAAAATAATGTTGAGAAATGCTCATCAAACCCCTGTTTGTCACATCCCACCGGTGAACAGGCTAACTGTGAATGGGTGGGTGCCATTATTGGGTCAAAAAGTAGCTATCCTGAATTCACAAGCAAAGATTGGTTGAGGGTCACCACAAGTTGAATCGTTGAAGGACATAGTTTCACAACGTATAATTGCAAGGAATTGAGGGATTACGTCATCTTTGGTCCATAATATCAAAAGGTTCAGAGAATCTGGACCAATCAGTGCATGTAAGCGGCAAGGCCAAAAACAGATAACATTCAAAGGCCATGACCTTCGACCTATCAGAGAGCACTGCATCCAAAACCACCTTGTCCCAGCTTGTTTGGAACGTGTTGCAGCCATCAATTCCAACATAGTAGTGTAGCCAATTAAATAGAGGTTGAACATGACATGCAAATCATTGTATTATGTATTAAATACAAGTTCGTGCTTCCATTAAGAATAGAGAAGATTTACTGGGCAACATATAACATTTGAAAGGTATGTTACAAGAACATCTTGTATAATTTCATGCTAGTCAGTGTGAACCAACCGACATAATTAAATTTTGTTAGACCAATGCAAATATTTGGCAGAAATAAAATACTGATTCCTGATTCAAAATAACCATCATCCATAAATTATCTTCCCCCTTCAAGTGCATTCCAGTGGCAGCCAGTGAACGAGCCTGGTCTCTATTGAACGCGAATAGCAAGGGTTTCGAAAAACAACTTTTATATTGATAGATTACATTGTCCAGTGTGGGCAATGCATTTGATAAATGAAATGGTAAGAACATGAATCTAAATACAAAAATACCCAAAACAATGCTGTAATCGATCGTGTAATATTGTACAGTAGAAATTTTTGTTGTATGTCATTTCATAGTGCTTTAGGTGCTAGAGTGAATTTACGCCGCATTATTTCCCCCAAGAAACATTTGATTTATAACGGCTAAAAATACACACGGATTAAATATAATTTATATATGTTCCTCATACTGCGTGACAACTGACCGGAACAAAATATGGAGAAATTAAAACTCTTGACATGTCCATTCATCCGTTCTGCCCCCCCCCCACCCCAAAAGCCGACTGCCCCCATGTCGAGCGTTGCCACGTACAAAGTTACACCAGTGTAGCCCCTGAAAACAGCTTAAAACGGAGCAAATGTAACCCTGCTCAGGAGGTGGTTTAAACATTTACTCTGGAGTAAATGCTAGTATGCGGGGCAGCACCGATATAAAATGGGACGTGTGAACGCTACAGGAGTAGACTTGCTTCGCGTGAAAAGAGTTGATTACATACGGGTAGAATGTGTTGCTTTCGTGCTCGTTTGTACTTCTGTCATCTTTCCTTTTGTAGGAGACTGGACCGTCTCAGAGTTGATTGTGTAGTTTGTTCCTTTGTTATGTGTTCACAAACCCCCCCCACAGAATTTATTTTGTGATTCCTTATGTTTCCTTTCCAATTGCCTTGCCATCTTTAAATTTGATTGGCCACAGTAGAAGCAATAATGACTTCTGTGCCAAACTCGTTTGCCTTCCCTTTTTGTAAATGCTTTTATGGTTAAAGAAGGATCTTCTTTGTTCATCTTTTGTTTTTACATAGGTTAATGGGTTACCTTCTTTACGAATTGCAGACATGACTGTGCTCCTCTGCTTCATATGTCTGATGACTTGTAGAGTCTTCACTGGATGTATCATAAGAGAACAATTTTTCTACCTTTGGATGGATTATCTCCTCGTCATCACTCGACTCAGAGGATGTCTTAGTTGGTTTGTATTCCTCATCTGATCCAAAAAGACTCGAGTCAGAATAATCACCATCTTCAGTGGGATTGTCCATCTGTTATTAAAAAAAAAAAAAAGATCAGAAAATACCATTGCAATTAATGATGTTAGAGAATAGTACTGATAATTCAGGCTTACATGACAAGATAGTTCTGTGGGATAAAATATTAATCGAACACATTAACATGGCAAAACAGAAATACCTTATAGAAATAACTTATTTTGTTTAATATGGGCAAATAAAGCATTTGAAACTGACCGGGTAATCAATTAAAAGTCGACTTATTATAATTTTTAAAAATGTCTATGTCACTCATTTCCAGTGCTTGGCAAAGATAGGTAAGTGCCGAAACCAAATAATGGTATCAGGCTGATACCGGCATTATTTTAAGGTTATCGTGAAGGCTGCCAATACCAGCAATCGATATTTCAGAAAATTAAAAACTTAATAAATGTAAATTTAATATTGTACTAGTTGCCACTACACATTTGGAGAATCATCTGCGTCACAAAGAGAGGCTTATTTCCAAATATTTGGCAATCCAATAACAATTATGGCCGACACAGAGTGCGGAGAGAACAATTTTCCACGTGAGCTGTACCCAGGTCAATCTTTTCATACACCTATTAAGATGCAATTTCTGTATATAATTACAATATTTACATTAATTCTTTGAACGCATCATGTGTACTTTTTAATCAAATTTGTTTGAATTCCTTCCACGTTCATCCTATTATATTCCCAGAAGAGGAAATTTATCTTAGTATGTGGCGACTAAAATGAACGCATATTCACTAAATCTCTGCACGCCAGAGCATTTTTTTCTCTCCTTGAATTACATCAACATTCATCCACTAATTTGCCGATTAACGTCTAATCACTAAGTTGATATGAGTATGATAAGGTTAAGATTCATGCTGAGAATGCATCACTAGTGTGTTTTTATAAGCCTGGGCCAATAACTGGTTTGACGTTTGAAAAGTCAAAGTTTCAATCACCACTAATTCGGCTTTGCCAATAAGGATATTTGGGATCAATAAACGATGAGCGAGTGTGGTTACAAATCGCAAAGGTTGATGACAGTGACAATGTATGTTGCCACAAAAAAAAAACATCAAAATGTCCCCATAAAATAGTAGAAAGCTTAACAAACATAGAAAATATGCATCTCTCCTCATATAAGTGGGGGGTTTTTTCAGCCCAAAATGCATAGGTTTTGGTGATCCACACATTTAACCTTTATTATTATTTTTTATTTCTTTATTATTTTATTTTAACTTTTGTGTTGATAATGATTCACAGTATAATATTTCGTTCAACCCACTTTGTTATCTGTAAATTGCTTGGTATTTTACATCGTCTTTTTGCAGTTACTTTCTGTATATGGAAAGACACTGGTTCCATTTGCAACTAATTCTCTGCTCAACTAAGATGGCGGCGGCGGCGAAAGACGCTGGGTCATTTGCAACTAATTTTCTGCTCAACTAAAATGGCGACGACGGCGAGACGACGGCGGCGGGGGGTGGGGGGTGGTGGTGTTAAAACTTGATTTTACCACACCAACGGCCTATTCTGTGGCGCTGTATTGTGTGTCTGACGGCCTATTGAAAGTTTATTGTTTGAGAGGAAACTTTCTATCTTGGTGACAACTCCTTAGGTACAGCATAGTAGAGTTATTCATATAGTTGGTTTCACTCTAATGCTGATATAACACGAACCTTTGAGCCTGCCCGAATTACTTAGAATAACTAACTTGTAAGAAAATATTCAAAACTTGAGTGTCTTACCTGCTTTAATTCTGAAGTATTTGTCACTTTCTGGGGTTTTCTCGATGATGCTGACTCGTACGCTCACTCTTCTCAACGCCTTCCTTTTGTGCAGGTAGCAAAGCGCGCGTTTCCTAATTGATGGTCAGCGAGTGTGATGTGGGGGAGGGTAGCTGTAGAAACTCGTTTCCTGCAACGTAACTGTGACGTTTTGGGGTGTGAAAACAGCCCCGCCCCTTCATAACCAAAACTCCTTCACTTTTCCTCACTTTTCCTCTGAGGTCCGTTTTGAAGTGGGGCATAGTAAATGTCAAGCAATATCAACATATTTTATGAAGTCTTGTTTACACCAATGTCATGTACTCCGAAAATGAGCACAGCATATATACATGTGTGTGTATATACATACTGTATATATATACAGTATATACACACACACACACATATTTTAAAAACGACTTAAAATATTGTAATTGTTCTGAAAGCAACATTATTCCCAAATGCTAATATGGAATTGTGATGAAACATCATTATTATTTACTTATTGGATGCAATTCGTATTATACAGTTTCGATGTCCAAAGCAGAATAAAACGAATTAGATTTTCTGGGGACACGACTGCAACACTCAACTCTTCTTGCAAAGCTTTGTTGCTGCTGTATGAACCGCGCTCCTAGTTGATCACGTGCTCAAACTAGTGTGGGGGAGGGGAGCTGAATAAACTAGGTTCAAACAGTGCAACTGCGAGGGTTTGGAGCTGGGAACAGCCCCTCCCCCCTTCATGGCCAACGATAAACTAAAATTGCTCAGCCTTTAACTTTTATTTTACTCTGCGGTCTGTTTTGAGGGGAGCATGATAAATTTCAAGCAACATCTATATGTTTCAGCAACTGTAATAACACAAATGTATATACCTGTTCATATTTTTTAAACCAGACTTAAATATTATAATTGTTCAATGAAACATAATTACAGTAAGTATTGCCATCTATTGACTTCTGTCAAACGAAAATTCCCTCACCCAGAATAAAAATCTATGCATTACACATTTGAGTACGATATTACATTATATGATTGCTTCAGGAGTATGAGGTACCGAGTCCCCTGATGCGGGCACTTTGGTCCCTCCACCACAGATGTCAGAATTTGGTTCACATTACCGGCAGTAAGTCAGAATCGTTTCCAGTGAGGGTTGGACTCCGCCAAGGCTGCCCTTTGTCATCGATTCTGTTCATAAACATTACGGACATTGGCAATTTCTAGGCGCAGTGTAAGTGTTGATGGGGGTCCATTTTGGTGGCCTCAGTATTACATCTCTGCTTATTGCAGATGATGTGGGACTGTTGGCTCTTTCAAGCAGGGCCCTTCAACTCTCACTTGAGCGTTTCACAGCTGAGTATGAAGCGGTTGGGATGAAAATCAGTCGGAAAAGGGTGGAGTTCTCTCTCCGGGTCGGGGAGGAGATCTTGTTCCAAGTGGAGGAGTTTAAGTATTTTGGGGTCTTGTTTGCAAGTGAGGGCAGGAGGGAATGAGAGATCGACAGGCGCAGCGGTGAAGCGGCTGCTGCTTGCTCTGCGCGCTTTGTATCGGTCAGTCGTGGTGAAGAAGGAGCTGAGCCAAAGGGCGAAGCTCTCAATTTACCGGTTGATCTACGTTCCAACCCTCATCTACTGTCATGAGCAATGAGTCGTGACCGAAAGAATGAGATCCCAGATACAAGCGGCCGAAATGAGTTTTAAAGGTGTTCCGGGCATGTCCCACCGGCATGAGGCCCCGGGGACAACCCAAGACACGCTGGAGAGACTGTGTCACTCAGCTGGCCTGGGAACGTTTCAGAATCCCCGGGAAGAGCTAGGAGAAGTGGCTGGGGAGAGGGAAGTCTGGGCTTCCCTGCTAAAGCTGCTGCCCCTGTCACCCGACCTTGGATAAGCGGTGGAATATGGATGGATGGATATTACATTAGTGATCGATTCATAACAACGGACGAACGTTCCGATAAATGGAACCTGGAAGCCATACGGAAGCTCGAATTAGAGCAAACTCAAGCAAGTCCCGTTCGATACCGCGGAATAACTGTCTGCACCACTTTTTACTCTCTTTGGCACAAAAACAGCAGAATCTCTCTATTAGCATGAGTTTACTGGAATCGTGAACGACTTTCTATTCCATTCATTTACATTTACGTCCTGTCGATCGTTGCATCCAAACAAAGGAATGGTAATGACTGTGGAAGGGAACATGGAATGCATCCGATTAGATGCTCAAAGCAAGTTGCTTGTGGCTCGACGGACTGTAGAGTAAATGAACGTTTCCTGGAATGCTTGACCTGCTATCATGCTAACTCAACTCAACATTATTTATAGAGCACTTTCAAACAGCCATCGCTGCATACAAAGTGCTTTACATGGAGCAATTTAACATATACAACAAACAGTAACGCAGTCTGTAATAAATACGGTAGAAAGCACCGAACAGCAAAACCAAGAACAAATCTAAGTCATGGTGAGTCAAATGCCAAAGAATACAAGTGAGTTTTGAGGCGCGTTTTGAAGATGGGCAGCGAGGAGGCTTGCCGAATGTTCAGTGGGAGGTCATTCCAGAGAGAGGGACCAGCAACAGAAAAGGCTCCATCCCCTCTGAGCCTCAGTTTAGTTCTTGGTCCTTCTAATAATGTCTGGTCCGCAGACCAGATGAGGTCAGCGAGGTAAGGTGGCACGAGGTAATTTAGAGATTTGAAAAGGTCATTTAGAGATTTGAAAACAATTTGCGCTAACTGGAGCGCTAATCAGAGAGAAGGCGAGTTCCATCGCGCTATGGGCATGGAGGACTTTGAAGGGTCCCGTGGATGCCTTCAGACATTTGTTGCACAACATCAGCTGAGCAACGCTGTCTTGGGTGGTGATCGAGGGGAGGTCAAGTTCGAGATAGTGAGTGATTGGAAAGAAAAGCCACCAGCTGTTATAGGTCTCATTTTGGAGCAAAGAGCCCTCATTTTGTGACTACTCTTGTTATAATGTATTTTGTTCATATACCTGTACTGTATACTGCCGTTTTTGTGTTATTTGTGTTGTTGGGGCATATATTTTTGCATTTTACTGCTTGTGTTCTTACACATGTATTTTGTTAACACACTTGCATGTTCATAAAGGACGTGTACCGTAGTCATGTCCCACATAAGGAAATTCTGTTATCAAGACTGATTGAGCAACGCAACCATGATTTCTACTAAAGAATACTTACTGTTGTTACTTACTGGATGCAAATCATAATGATCCAGTTGAAATGTCCAAATCAGAATGAAACAAATTGGATATGCTGGGAACACTTCTGCAATACAGTACCTAACTCATTTTTTCTTGCAAAGCGTTGTGGCTGGCTTCTGCGCAGCTCTGCTAATTGAAATGTAAACAAACTCATGTCTGGGGGGAGGGGTGCTGCAAAAACTTCGTTTTGGAGCAGGTAACAGCCTCCTCTTCATGGCCAATGACTAAGTCAATTATCAAAATTGCCACAGCCTTTTTGAACTTTGAGGTCTGCTGTGAAGGCGAGCATGATAAATTTTGAGCAACATCTACATTCAGTATTTGAGTAACTAGGCTCACCAATGTCACATACTCCGCGCACACACAGTATATTTAAACTGACTTACAATTTTACAATTGTTTTTAAAGCAACATAATTCCAAACTCTAATATGGAATTTAGATGAAACAATTATTTACTTATTGAATGCAAGTCATATTTTCCAGTTTCAATGTCCAAAGCTGAATGAAATAAATTGGATATGCTGGGGACACTTCTGCAATACAGTACCCAACTCATTTTTTTCTTGCAAAGCGTTGTGGCTGGCTTCTGCGCAGCTCTGCTAAATGAAATGTAAACAAACTCATGTCTGGGGGGAGGGGTGCTGCAAAAACTTCGTTTTGGAGCAGGTAACAGCCGCTCCCCTTCATGGCCAATGATTAAGTCAATTATCAAAGTTCCCACAGCCTTTGTGAACTTTGAGGTCTGATGTGAAGGAGAGCATGATAAATTTTGAGCAACAGCTACATACAGTATTTGAGTAACGAGGATCACCAATGTCACATACTCCTAAAATAATTACAGCAAATAAAATTATATATATGTTCACAAACACAACCGCACACACAGTATATTTAAACTGACTTAAAAATTTACAATTGTTTTTAAAGCAACATAATTCCAAACTCTAATATGGAATTTAATCGTTTCTTGGTTTCTTGGAATTGGAATTCTTTACTTATTGAATGCAAGTCATATTTTCCAGTTTCAATGTCCAAAGCAGAATAAAATGAATTGGATTTTCTGGGGCCCTCCGTGAGTCGTCACCTTACCGTGGTGGAGGGGTTTGTGTGTCCCAATGATCCTAGAAGCTAAGTTGTCTGGGGCTTTATGCCCCTGGCAGGGTCACCCATGGCAAACAGGTTCTAGGTGAGGGGCCAGACAAAGCACGGCTCAAAGACCCCAATGATGAATACAATAAATGGATCTAGGTTTCCCTTGCCCGGACGCGGGTCACCGGGGCCCCCTTCTGGAGCCAGGCCTGGAGGTGGGGCTCGTTGGCAGGCGCCTGGTGGCCGGGCCTACACCCATGGGGCCCGGCCGGGCACAGCCCGAAGAGGCAACGTGGGTCCCCCTTCCCATGGGCTCACCACCCATGAGAGGGGCCAAATGGGTCGGGTGCAATGTGAGCTGGGCGGCAGCCAAAGGCGGGGACCCTGGCGGTCCGATCCTCGGCTGCAGAAGCTAGCTCTTGGGACATGGAATGTCACCTCTCTGGCAGGGAAGGAGCCCGAGCTGGTGTGTGAGGCAGAGAATTTCCGACTGGATATAGTCGGACTTGCCTCCACACACAGCCTGGGTTCTGGTGCCAGTTCTCTCGAGAGGGGTTGGACTCTCTTCCACTCTGGAGTTGCTCACGGTGAGAGGCGCAGAGCAGGTGTGGGCATACTCATTGCCCCCCGGCTCAGTGCCTGTACATTGGGGTTCACACCGGTAGACGAGAGGGTTGCCTCCCTCCGCCTTCGGGTGGGTGGACGGGTCCTGACTGTTGTTTGTGCATATGCACCAAACAGCAGCTCAGCATACCCACCCTTTTTGGAGTCCTTGGGGGGTGTGCTGGAGAGTACTCCTGCTGGGGACTCCCTTGTTCTGCTGGGGGACTTCAATGCTCACGTGGGGAATGACAGTGATACCTGGAGGGGCGTGATTGGGAGGAACGGCCCCCCCGATCAGAACCCGAGTGGTGTTTTGTTATTGGACTTCTGTGCTGTGAGTAGGCTCCGATGGTGGGGGAAGATGCCGGTCCGTCCTGGCAGACCCAAACGTATAGTGAGGGTTTGTTGGGAGCGTCTGGTGGTTGGTGCCTGTCGTGGCGGCAACCCCCGTACTCGCTGGTGGACACCAGCAGTAAGGGATGCCGTCAAGCTGAAGGAGTCCTATCGAGCCTTTATGGCCTGTGGGACCCCAGAGGCAGCTGACGGGTATCGACTGGCCAAGCGGACCGCGGCTTCGGTGGTCGCCGAGGCAAAAACCCGAGCGTGGGAAGAGTTCGGCGAGGCCATGGAAGCCGACTTCCGGACGGCTTCGAGGAAATTCTGGTCCACCATCCGACGTCTCAGGAGGGGGAAGCAGTGCACCACTAACACTGTGTACAGCGGGGATGGGGCGCTGCTGACTTCGACTCGGGACGTTGTGAACCGGTGGGCAGAGTACTTCGAAGACCTCCTCAACTCCACCAACACGCCTTCCTTGGAGGAAGCAGAGCCTGGGGACTCTGAGGTGGGCTCTCCTATCTCTGTGGGTGAAGTCACCAATGTGGTTAAAAAGCTCCTCGGTGGTAGGGCCCCAGGGGTGGATGAGATCCGCCCGGAGTTCCTCAAGGCTCTGGATGTTGTGGGGCTGTCCTGGTTGACACGCCTCTGCAACATCGCGTGGTCAACAGGGAGAGTGCAGAGTTCCAACTACAGAGGGATCACACTCCTCAGCCTCCCTGGTAAGGTCTATTCAGGGGTGCTGGAGAGGAGGGTCCGTCAGGAAGTCGAGCCGCCAATTGAGGAGGAGCAGTGTGGTTTTCGTCCCGGCCGTGGAACAGTGGACCGGCTCTACACCCTGAGCAGGGTTCTCAAGGGTATGTGGGAATTCGCCCAACCAGTCTACATGTGTTTTGTGGACTTGGAGGAGGCGTTTGACCGTGTCCCTCGGGGAGTTCTGTGGGGGGTGCTTCGTGGGTATGGGGTACCGAACACCCTGATACGGGCTGTTCGGTCACTATACCACCGATGTCAGAGTTTGGTTCGCATTGCCAGCAGTAAGTCGGAATCGTTTCCAGTGGGGGTAGGACTCCGCCAAGGCTGCCGTTTGTCGCTGATTCTGTTCATAACCTTTATGGACAGAATTTCTAGGCGCAGCCGAAGCGTTGAGGGGGTCCGTTTTGGGGGCCTCAGTATTGCATCCCTCCTTTTTGCAGATGATGTGGTGCTGTTGGCTCCTTCAAACGGGGCTCTCCAACTCTCACTGGAGCGTTTCGCAGCCGAGTGTGAAGCGGTTGGGATGAGAATCAGCACCTCCAAATCTGAAACCATGGTCCTCAGTCGGAAAAGGGTGGAGTGCCCCCTCCGGGTCGGGGAAGAGATCTTACCCCAAGTGGAGGAGTTCAAGTATCTTGGGGTCTTGTTCACGAGTGGGGGTAGGAGGGAACGGGAGATCGACAGGCGGATCGGTGCAGCGTCTGCTGTGATGCGGACGTTGTATCGGTCTGTCGTGGTGAAGAAGGAGCTGAACCAAAGGGCGAAGCTCTCAATTTACCGGTCGATCTACGTCCCAACCCTCACCTATGGTCACGAGCTATGGGTCGTGACCGAAAGAACGAGATGCCGGATACAAGCGGCCGAAATGAGTTTTCTCCGGAGGGTGTCCGGGCTCTCCCTTAGAGATAAGGTGAGAAGCTCAGTCATCCGGGAGGGGTTCAGAGTCGAGCCGCTTCTCCTCCACATCGAGAGGAGCCCAATGAGGTGGCTTGGGCATCTGATTCGGATGCCTCTTGAGCGCCTCACCGGTGAGGTGTTCCGGTCATGTCCCACCGGGAGGAGACCCAGAGGAAGACCCAGGACACGCTGGAGAGACTATGTCACCCAGCTTGCCTGGGAACGACTCGGGATCCCCCGGAGAGAGCTGGAAGAAGTAGCTAGGGAGAGAGAAGTCTGGGCTTCCCTGCTAAAGCTGTTGCCCTCGCGACCCGGCCCTGGATAAGCGGTAAATGATGGATGGATGGATGGATTTTCTGGGGAGCGGCCTGGTGAACTAGTGGTCCGCGTGTTGACCTCACAGTGCAGAGGTACCAGGTTCAATTTCACCCTGTGTGAAGTTTGCATGTTCTCCCCAGGTCTGTGTGGGTTCTCTCCAGATCCCACATTCCAAAAACATGCATGGCAGGCTAATTGAACAATCCAAATTGTCCCTCGGTGGTGAGTGTGAGCGCGGATGGTTGTTTGTCTGTGTGTGCCCTGCGATTGGCTGGCAACCGGTTCAGGGTGTCCCCTGCCTACTGACCGAAGACGGCTGGGATAGGCTCCAGCACCCCCCGTGACCCTTGTGAGGATAAAACGGATCGGAAAATGACTGAATGCATGTTACAATGAGAACTCCGACATGCCTGAGGGCGTAAATATGCTTACAGCTTTAACTTTTTTAATTTAATTGCACTTTCCTATTTCTATTTAATGTGGTAGTTTGAAAATATAAATAAGAAGTTCCTCACCAATTACTCAGTACTTGTGATTCTTTCACTACGTACATTCATTCATTCATTCATCTTTCGAGCCGCTTGATCCTCACTAGGGTCGCGGGGGTGCTGGAGCCTATCCCAGCTGTCTTCGGGCAGTAGGCGGGGGACACCCTGAATCGGTTGCCAGCCAATCGCAGGGCACACAGAAACGTTCAACCATTCGCACTCACACTCACACCTAGGGACAATTTAGAGTGTTCAATCAGCCTGCTACGCATGTTTTTGGAATGTGGGAGGGAACCGGAGCACCCGGAGAAAACCCACGCCCGGGAGAACATGCTAACCACTGGACTACAGGGCTGCCCCACTACGTACATATTTACTCTTATTCAAGGACTCTTTTTTTTTACATGTCATATTTTTCAAAAGTAACACTAATACAATTGAGTGCACATTTATTCTGCCACCTCTGTCCTTGTGTCCTTATGGAAAAGATGAGACTGATGCCCTAAATATAATAGTAAATAATAGTTCCATCAGTAGTATACAATAGAATATAAAACATTACTCAGTAAAAATACTCACAGAGAGCTTTGCTTAATGTTAGAAATGTGCACTTCAAATTACAAATGTGGAGCTATGAAATGACAACTAAAACCTCAATATGTCACAAATGGAATAAGTGTGTACTTCACTAAATTATTTTAGGTTTTTTATTTAGTGGTTTGATTTAAGGTGTAATTTCGGGTGGGTCTGAGGCCATATTCCAGATTTGGGTTTGCATAACAAGTTATATTTCATAACAAGATGTTTGTTAAAAAAGTTAAACTTAGACAAATATTAGATATAATAAAAAATACATCATTGTTTTACTTTCTAATAAGCCCATGAGACTGTTTTCTATAGTTTCAGTTTTGTTGGAACAAAAATATTTCAGAAATCAATAGGTGGCGGTAGTGAGTAAAAAGTGTGTGTATTGAATTTAAATGAAAATACACACAAAAAATCATTTTTGGTATATTTGTGAGGACCTCTCTGAAACTTTGAGAGATGCCTATATAAACCCTCTAGAGGCCTTTAGAATGAAAAACTTGTGAGGACTGGCCTAAAAGTCCTCACTTGTCAAAAATGTCCTCACTACGTTGGTCTTATAATCACAGTGGTCCTCACAAGTATAGCCGTACAAACACACGCACACACGGACACACACGCTTTAATTTAAAGTCTGACATAAGCAGGGTGGAATTCCAGGGGGGGTGGAAGGAGGTTCCAGGATGAGTGGCTTGATTGGTTTCAGTGGACCGCAGTATTGTGAGTGAGGACGGGGGGGGGGGGGGTAGGGGGGGGGCGTCAGCAGGCGAGTAAGACTGAAGTTGTTTTGGGATGGCGAGTAGCCGAATGACATTTGCCGCAGTCAAGTCGCGCACGTTAATCATTCAAAACAACACAGCCGTTTTCTCCAAGAAGAAATTTTTATGAGGCGAGCGATCGACCGACAGACTGATCGATCAATCGATCAATCGATCGATAGATAACGAGCGTCACGGCTCACCTGTCTTCAGGATTTTGGTCCTGTGACGTATGCAAGATGGGCCCTTCGGCCCTGCAATGTCATTTTCAGTCGACGGCAAGTAGCAAAATGCACCCTTGCCCCCCTCCCACCACTCCCTGAGCTGGCTTTTGTTGCTTAATTCATCTTCCATAAAGGCGGCATTCATCATAAGACCACATTTTGACACAGAAGAGAGTCCTGTCCAGAAAGTGGTGGTACCGCATATGTACTAAGAAGCACGAGCCCCCCCCCCACCCAACCCCCCCCCCCCCCCCCATCATCAAGCAGAACACCTTGAGTGCTCCTTACCACATTCTCTGTTCACCCTACACTGACCTTCCAGCGGTCCCGCCGCGGCATACTTTGATCCCAAGCACAATGCCGGTGCTCTCCACTCCCCTCGATTGGCGCGTTTGTACCCCGGATGAAACGATACGGATTGGACAATTGTCCCGCCTGTATTTTTTGCACGTCTCGCTATGATTTGAGGTCCTGTACCTCTGCCTCATCTAATAACTACAATTGTTAATAGCAGGGCTCCATTGATTTCACGAGGACGCTCCGTCTTCATGATGACTGTGAATGGCGGTCGCCGGCGTTCTTATGAGGCGAAGTGGAGGACCTTCAAATCGCTTGTGCCTCATTTTTTATAAGAATGCGAGTGATTAAAAAATTAAAAAAGGTGCCAAAAGATGTTCTTCACCCTCAATCACCCTTGCACAGGGATACTTAAGTGCCACAAATAATTCAAATCCCGATAAATCCTGATTGGTATGGTAAATGCATAACATCCCGGAAGGGGGATTGTCCCATCTGCGGCCCCTTCTCATGGTTTCTCATGTTTACCCCAGATGGGGTTCTTTTTGGAGTTTTTCCTTGCCCGCCCGGGGGCTAAACTCAGGGAATGTCGTGAATATTTGTTTGAGAAATACATGTAAAATGAGCACGCCAGTCAATGATGCTATCACGGACACGGTTAAGTTAGCATAAACAAACAGTTCTCATTCTGTAAGGCGAAGCGAATATATATATATATTCATTCATTCATCTTCCGAGCTGCTTGATCCTCACTAGGGTCGCGGGGGGTGCTGGAGCCTATCCCAGCCGTCTCCGGGCAGTAGGCGGGGGACACCCTGAATCGGTTGCCAGCCAATCGCAGGGCACACAGAAACGAACAACCATTCGCACCCACACTCACACTTAGGGACAATTTAGAGTGTTCAATCAGCCTGCCACGCATGTTTTTGGAATGTGGGAGGAAACCGGAGCACCCGGAGAAAACCCACGCAGGCCCAGGGAGAACATGCAAACTCCACACAGGGAGGCCGGAGCTGGAATCGAACCCGGAACCTCTGCACTGTGAAGCCGACGTGCTCACCACTGGACTACCGGGCCGCCCTATATATATATATATATATATATATATATATATATATATATATATATATAGTATTTTCCGACTACACGCATAAATGCATGCCGGTGTAACAGGTAAGAACGGCTAATGCTAACAGGCCAGTTGAAGTACGCTAAAGATTAATTCTGTGTCGCCACTCATGTTGTCATTGACACACACACACACACACACACTCACAGGGAGCCAAACAATACGGTACGCAGCTCCGCATCCTTCCAACCCTGCACTCCTCCGCTGCTTCCTGTCTTTTCATGAACAACACCTAACTTTACCTCCATGAACTGATCTTCAGTCTCTCCTCCTCCTCCTCTACTCTGCCCACCCAAACCGTCTCCGCGGGGGGGGTGGAGAAACTGCTCCACGCTGGGGAATAGAATCAAAAGGCGAAAGAGAAAAAAATATCCTTTCAACACACGTTCGCACGCATAAACACACACACACACACACACACACACACACTTGGACCAGGGGGACTGTGTGGGAATGAACCAAAGGGGCCTCGCTCAAATCCTCGTCTCTAGGCAACCGACAAGGATATGCTGGGGCAACAGCATTAAAGTCGGAGTAAGACTATCAAACACACACACACACACACACACTTGAGCGCGCGCGTGCACGCACACACTTTCCGGTTCATTCTTCCTCGCTTTCTGCGCATTAGGAAAAACCGAAGACGTGAACGATCTGCGATACAAACGATACTGTGGAATCAATTCGACAAACGGGGTGCCAGCGAGAAGAACGGAGAACTCGTCGATGACGTGCGATTGTGTGAAAAAAGTGTGTGTGTGTGCGCGTGTGTGTGTGTGTGTGTGTGTGCGCGTGCGTCTCAGCCACCGCTGCAGCTGGCCTTCATCGGCAGATTAATAAACTCTGTTGCCACGCCGACTGGAACCCAGTGACAACCATCTCCACCCAAGGCATTATGGGTAACGGCCTGACCGGCCGCAAGCTGGCACTGTTTTTACAGCTCTGTGTGTGTGTGTGTGTGTGTGCTCACGTGTGATGTTCCTTGCCCCCCCCCCTCCTTCTTGCCATCCTTCTTAGTGACTGTGGTCACAGATGTCCCCCCCCCCCCATTCCCCCCACACTTCTCGGACCCTTGGACACACACAGACTCTCAAGCACTCGGCGAAAATGATTGCCTAGCGCAGTCCTTCCTCACCGACTCGCCATCGCATAACTTTTCCTTTCAATAAATTCAGACCAGAAAAGTAGAAAATCGCATTTCAGAGTGAGGCGAACGAGATCGTCAATTGGAAAGTTTTGTTGACGGCTTATTGAGATTTCGATCGTCAGCGGTTGGCGAAATAAATCGCTAGAAGCCGTTACGAAAAAGCCGACGATTGAAATTCCCGTCGGATGTCCTCCATCAAAGTCAGTTTGGAAACTTGGTGACTTGGTGTCGTCCTTCGCTGGGAAAAGAAAATATTTTGTATCCTTCAAATTTACTTCGTTTAGACATCCACATGCATTGCGCATGATTTCAAATGTTTTCGAAAATATTCTGTTCATACTTTTGAGGGGAAAAAAAGTTGAAAATTAAGTAACATCTTTTTTCTGGGGGGGGGGGTGGATGGGGGGGGCTCCAAGGTGGTATACGGTGCTTGTCAACGTCGCTTCTTTGGTAACAATTTGGATTGTTGCTGTTTTATTGACCTTTGTCAAACTATTGACCCCAAAAAATAATAATTTGGGGCTGGGGGGGGGGGGAATCCCCTCTGACCTTTGACCTTGATCCTAACACAATTCGCGTGCAGGCCCTACCGCCATCTAAGGTTATTGTGTGTCCGCATCCATTAGCAAGCGTGAAACGGAAGCCGCCGCGAGGTCATCAAGAAAATTTGGTGTAAGTAAAATCAAATCAAATCAAAACAGTGTGTTTCCGATTTCACTGCAACTTTTAACCCAAAGATGAAGTTCCCAGCCACACTCCTGAAGCCGTGCAAAGTGGGGGCGAGGACATCAAAGTGGAGTGAAGGGGGAAAAAAAAGAAGAACTTAAAAAAGATGCGTCACAATCACTCCTCTCCCCACAACACTCGCAGGCAGTTGGCAAGAGGGCGCCGTGAGGTTACAGTGGCCCCTAGTGGTGAGCAGACTCAAGACTTGGGAGGACGCTCATGGAATCCGAAGTTGGACATCAAAGTGTGAGAGCGGGGAACAAGTCAACCAATGTCCTCCGTTTGCAAGCGCTGATAGAGTGTTGTGAAAAAAAAAGGTGGCGCAGCACAGTGGGAGTAAAAGTGCGCCTCTTCTGTTTGTTTTGGAATGTGTTGTCTGTGTCCAAATCGAAATGAAGGCATTTTTTGCAACAACAACAAAAAAAAAGAAAGAAAAAAAAATGAAGAAAAATATTTGTCAGTTTGGGGGTGGCCCGGTAGTCCAGTGGTTAGCACGTCGGCTTCACAGTGCAGAGGTACCATCCGGGTTCGATTCCAGCTCCGGCCTCCCTGTGTGGAGTTTGCATGTTCTCCCCGGGCCTGCGTGGCTTTTCTCCGGGTGCTCCGGTTTCCTCGCGCGTCGGCTTCACAGTGCAGAGGTTCCGGGTTCGATTCCAGCTCCGGCCTCCCTGTGTGGAGTTTGCATGTTCTCCCCGGGCCTGCGTGGGTTTTCTCCGGGTGCTCTGGTTTCCTCCCACATTCCGAAAACATGTGTGGCAGGCTGATTGGACGCTCTAAATTGTCCCTAGGTGTGAGTGTGAGTGCGAATGGTTGGTCGTTTCTGTGTGCCCTGCGATTGGCTGGCAACCGATTTAGGGTGTCCCCCGCCTACTGCCCGAAGACGGCTGGGATAGGCTCCAGCACCCCCCGCGACCCTAGTGAGGATCAAGCGGCTCGGAAGATGAATGAATGAATGAATTTGTCAGTTTGACCATGAAAAAAAAAAATCGGGTCTTTGTTTTGCATTCAATTGAATACGTGTTTTTATTGATATTCCACACAACGAATTTCTTTGGTTTGCGAATCGGATGAGATTTAAACTGCGCAATCCTTCCGACTGAAGAGGAAAAAGCTTGAAAGTTTAGCTCGGGTCGTCCAGTCGCAAACGAGACCGTCCCAATGTGGTTTTCGAAACATTGCGTCCACCTTTTCAGACCGTTTCGTCCAAATAGAAGAGAGCAGAACAGAAGGCCAACAAATAACCCGAAAAAAAAAAGTTCAGGCTAAAAAGGGTGAAAATCATTTGACATTTGCTCCGCGTTCAATTATCCATGACCGAAAGTTGGCAGTCTGCGGATTTGGTGAAAGCTACTTTGTCCCGCTGAGCTCCGTCTGTCTTAATGAAGCAAAAAAAAAAAAAATAGAGTCTTAAACAGCTCAGGGCGGTGTTCAGGTTTCGAACGGCGAAAGGCAATACAGGCGAGTGTAACGATGCGCAAAGCGACGGTGTGTGTGTGTGTGTGTGTGTGCAAGCGGCCTACTGTACAATCGCGCTTGTGTGGCCGCATTCGACTGGCGGCGAAGAAAGCGGAGACGACATCAGAGTCCGTATTAAAGGATCATTACAAGCAAATAATGGCCAACTGTTTCGCTACCGCCGGATTATCACTGCTTTATTGCTCCTTTAGATTGTAAGGCTAGAGTGGTTGGGGTAGAAGGGGGGGGCGGGGGCAGGGGTGTGCGTGCTATGAATTCTCTCTCTCTCTCTCTCCGAAATCGATTGCCTTCAAATCTCATTTGGCAGTTTGTACGTCTGGAAAAAAAAATATTTGAAAAGTTGCTCGCGTGGAGTTATTAACTTCACTCGGTTTTCCCCCTAGGGGCGGCCCGGTAGTCCAGTGGTTAGCACGTCGGCTTCACAGTGCAGAGGTACCGGGTTGGATTCCAGCTCCGGCCTCCCTGTGTGGAGTTTGCATGTTCTCCCCGGGCCTGCGTGGCTTTTCTCCGGGTGCTCCGGTTTCCTCCCACATTCCAAAAACATGCGTGGCAGGCTGATTGAACGCTCTAAATTGTCCCTAGGTGTGAGTGCGAATGGTTGTTCGTTTCTGTGTGCCCTGCGATTGGCTGGCAACCGATTCAGGGTGTCCCCCGCCTACTGCCCGGAGACGGCTGGGATAGGCTCCAGCACCCCCCGCGACCCTAGTGAGGATCAAGCGGCTCGGAAGATGAATGAATGAATGAATTTGTCAGTTTGACCATGAAAAAAAAAAATCGGGTCTTTGTTTTGCATTCAATTGAATACGTGTTTTTATTGATATTCCACACAACGAATTTCTTTGGTTTGCGAATCGGATGAGATTTAAACTGCGCAATCCTTCCGACTGAAGAGGAAAAAGCTTGAAAGTTTAGCTCGGGTCGTCCAGTCGCAAACGAGACCGTCCCAATGTGGTTTTCGAAACATTGCGTCCACCTTTTCAGACCGTTTCGTCCAAATAGAAGAGAGCAGAACAGAAGGCCAACAAATAACCCGAAAAAAAAAAGTTCAGGCTAAAAAGGGTGAAAATCATTTGACATTTGCTCCGCGTTCAATTATCCATGACCGAAAGTTGGCAGTCTGCGGATTTGGTGAAAGCTACTTTGTCCCGCTGAGCTCCGTCTGTCTTAATGAAGCAAAAAAAAAAAAAATAGAGTCTTAAACAGCTCAGGGCGGTGTTCAGGTTTCGAACGGCGAAAGGCAATACAGGCGAGTGTAACGATGCGCAAAGCGACGGTGTGTGTGTGTGTGTGTGTGTGCAAGCGGCCTACTGTACAATCGCGCTTGTGTGGCCGCATTCGACTGGCGGCGAAGAAAGCGGAGACGACATCAGAGTCCGTATTAAAGGATCATTACAAGCAAATAATGGCCAACTGTTTCGCTACCGCCGGATTATCACTGCTTTATTGCTCCTTTAGATTGTAAGGCTAGAGTGGTTGGGGTAGAAGGGGGGGGCGGGGGCAGGGGTGTGCGTGCTATGAATTCTCTCTCTCTCTCTCTCCGAAATCGATTGCCTTCAAATCTCATTTGGCAGTTTGTACGTCTGGAAAAAAAAATATTTGAAAAGTTGCTCGCGTGGAGTTATTAACTTCACTCGGTTTTCCCCCTAGGGGCGGCCCGGTAGTCCAGTGGTTAGCACGTCGGCTTCACAGTGCAGAGGTACCGGGTTGGATTCCAGCTCCGGCCTCCCTGTGTGGAGTTTGCATGTTCTCCCCGGGCCTGCGTGGCTTTTCTCCGGGTGCTCCGGTTTCCTCCCACATTCCAAAAACATGCGTGGCAGGCTGATTGAACGCTCTAAATTGTCCCTAGGTGTGAGTGCGAATGGTTGTTCGTTTCTGTGTGCCCTGCGATTGGCTGGCAACCGATTCAGGGTGTCCCCCGCCTACTGCCCGGAGACGGCTGGGATAGGCTCCAGCACCCCCCGCGACCCTAGTGAGGATCAAGCGGCTCGGAAGATGAATGAATGAATGAATTTGTCAGTTTGACCATGAAAAAAAAAAATCGGGTCTTTGTTTTGCATTCAATTGAATACGTGTTTTTATTGATATTCCACACAACGAATTTCTTTGGTTTGCGAATCGGATGAGATTTAAACTGCGCAATCCTTCCGACTGAAGAGGAAAAAGCTTGAAAGTTTAGCTCGGGTCGTCCAGTCGCAAACGAGACCGTCCCAATGTGGTTTTCGAAACATTGCGTCCACCTTTTCAGACCGTTTCGTCCAAATAGAAGAGAGCAGAACAGAAGGCCAACAAATAACCCGAAAAAAAAAAGTTCAGGCTAAAAAGGGTGAAAATCATTTGACATTTGCTCCGCGTTCAATTATCCATGACCGAAAGTTGGCAGTCTGCGGATTTGGTGAAAGCTACTTTGTCCCGCTGAGCTCCGTCTGTCTTAATGAAGCAAAAAAAAAAAAAATAGAGTCTTAAACAGCTCAGGGCGGTGTTCAGGTTTCGAACGGCGAAAGGCAATACAGGCGAGTGTAACGATGCGCAAAGCGACGGTGTGTGTGTGTGTGTGTGTGTGCAAGCGGCCTACTGTACAATCGCGCTTGTGTGGCCGCATTCGACTGGCGGCGAAGAAAGCGGAGACGACATCAGAGTCCGTATTAAAGGATCATTACAAGCAAATAATGGCCAACTGTTTCGCTACCGCCGGATTATCACTGCTTTATTGCTCCTTTAGATTGTAAGGCTAGAGTGGTTGGGGTAGAAGGGGGGGGCGGGGGCAGGGGTGTGCGTGCTATGAATTCTCTCTCTCTCTCTCTCCGAAATCGATTGCCTTCAAATCTCATTTGGCAGTTTGTACGTCTGGAAAAAAAAATATTTGAAAAGTTGCTCGCGTGGAGTTATTAACTTCACTCGGTTTTCCCCCTAGGGGCGGCCCGGTAGTCCAGTGGTTAGCACGTCGGCTTCACAGTGCAGAGGTACCGGGTTGGATTCCAGCTCCGGCCTCCCTGTGTGGAGTTTGCATGTTCTCCCCGGGCCTGCGTGGCTTTTCTCCGGGTGCTCCGGTTTCCTCCCACATTCCAAAAACATGCGTGGCAGGCTGATTGAACGCTCTAAATTGTCCCTAGGTGTGAGTGCGAATGGTTGTTCGTTTCTGTGTGCCCTGCGATTGGCTGGCAACCGATTCAGGGTGTCCCCCGCCTACTGCCCGGAGACGGCTGGGATAGGCTCCAGCACCCCCCGCGACCCTAGTGAGGATCAAGCGGCTCGGAAGATGAATGAATGAATGAATTTGTCAGTTTGACCATGAAAAAAAAAAATCGGGTCTTTGTTTTGCATTCAATTGAATACGTGTTTTTATTGATATTCCACACAACGAATTTCTTTGGTTTGCGAATCGGATGAGATTTAAACTGCGCAATCCTTCCGACTGAAGAGGAAAAAGCTTGAAAGTTTAGCTCGGGTCGTCCAGTCGCAAACGAGACCGTCCCAATGTGGTTTTCGAAACATTGCGTCCACCTTTTCAGACCGTTTCGTCCAAATAGAAGAGAGCAGAACAGAAGGCCAACAAATAACCCGAAAAAAAAAAGTTCAGGCTAAAAAGGGTGAAAATCATTTGACATTTGCTCCGCGTTCAATTATCCATGACCGAAAGTTGGCAGTCTGCGGATTTGGTGAAAGCTACTTTGTCCCGCTGAGCTCCGTCTGTCTTAATGAAGCAAAAAAAAAAAAAATAGAGTCTTAAACAGCTCAGGGCGGTGTTCAGGTTTCGAACGGCGAAAGGCAATACAGGCGAGTGTAACGATGCGCAAAGCGACGGTGTGTGTGTGTGTGTGTGTGTGCAAGCGGCCTACTGTACAATCGCGCTTGTGTGGCCGCATTCGACTGGCGGCGAAGAAAGCGGAGACGACATCAGAGTCCGTATTAAAGGATCATTACAAGCAAATAATGGCCAACTGTTTCGCTACCGCCGGATTATCACTGCTTTATTGCTCCTTTAGATTGTAAGGCTAGAGTGGTTGGGGTAGAAGGGGGGGGGCGGGGGCAGGGGTGTGCGTGCTATGAATTCTCTCTCTCTCTCTCTCCGAAATCGATTGCCTTCAAATCTCATTTGGCAGTTTGTACGTCTGGAAAAAAAAATATTTGAAAAGTTGCTCGCGTGGAGTTATTAACTTCACTCGGTTTTCCCCCTAGGGGCGGCCCGGTAGTCCAGTGGTTAGCACGTCGGCTTCACAGTGCAGAGGTACCGGGTTGGATTCCAGCTCCGGCCTCCCTGTGTGGAGTTTGCATGTTCTCCCCGGGCCTGCGTGGCTTTTCTCCGGGTGCTCCGGTTTCCTCCCACATTCCAAAAACATGCGTGGCAGGCTGATTGAACGCTCTAAATTGTCCCTAGGTGTGAGTGCGAATGGTTGTTCGTTTCTGTGTGCCCTGCGATTGGCTGGCAACCGATTCAGGGTGTCCCCCCGCCTACTGCCCGGAGACAGCTGGGATAGGCTCCAGCACCCCCCGCGACCCTAGTGAGGATCAAGCGGCTCGGAAGATGAATGAATGAATGAATGGTTTTCCTCCTAGTTGAGAAAGACTTGAGGGGTTGACCAATGAACATTCATTCATTCATTTTCCGAACCACTTCATCCTCACAAGGGTCGCAGGGGGTAGTGGGGGCCCATCCCAGCTGTCTTCGGACACCCTGAACCGGTTGCCAGCCAATCGCAGGGCACACAGAAACGAACAACCATTTCGCGCTCACATTCATACCTCGGAACAATTTGGTGTGTTGAACCAGCCTGCCATGCATGTTTTTGGAATGCGGGAGGAAAGCGGAGTACCCGGAGAAAACCCAAGCAAAATATAAACTCCACACGGCAAGGCCGGAGCTGGAATTGAACCCACGACCTCTGCACTGTGAAGTCGACGTGCTAAGCGCAGCCAATGAACAACATACCTGTCAACTTTTCGGATGCGCCAACCTGTATAGACTACCAAAAAAATCCTTAAAAGAGCAAAAAAATCCTTATAACATACCAACGCATTTTACGTCAAAATAACAGCAGAAAAAAAACCCCACAAAATTTTCAATGTCTGGTTAATGTCTAACTTAGTGGCATTACTGTGTTCAGAGTTGTATTCCTGCGTTACTTTTTTCACCAAATATTGAAAACACGGGAACAAAATTAGCCATTCAGCACTCGGGTTTCAACTAGGACCACGCGATTTTACCGGAAAGTTACCGGAAATGAAAGCATTCGAGTAGACTAGCACCATTCTGGGCAAAAAGCAACAAAACGGAACTACCCATTTGCGGAAATTTTCAGAATCTGTACGATTTGTGCCATACGGCCGTATACGTAAGTACCCACAAAATCCGGATGAATTATGGCTAACCTGTATGAATTGACGGGTATGGAACAATGTCCAGCAATTACCCAATTCGGAGAGTACTTTAAGTGCGGTGTGTCCCAAGACCCCTGTGGTGAAGTTTCATGTTCATGTAAAAAAAAAAATTAAAAAGTTATGAAACACTGAATGCTTGGACATTCAAAGATTCAAATCATGTCATGGATTCATTTTGAAATGTCACCTGAATGGGTCGACCTCCCGCGGCGTGCGGCGCGGCCTTTCATTTTGAAAAAAAATCAATCAATTAAAAAAAAAAGCATGTCGCAGGCATGTCATGTTAAGTCATGTTGGAAATGAGGGGGGGGGGGGGGCAACGTAAGTGTCCTTTGGAGGATGTCAGGAGAGCTGCGTGATCGCCCGAAAGGCATTGAGCTTTCAGCGCGCAGCTCACTTTACAATCTCAACCAGCATTTACACCGAAGGCCTTGGCCTCAAACCCCCCCCCCCCCCCACCCCCCCGACCCTTCCATCCCTCCATCCGTCGTTGGCTTGCTCCCTTTCTTTCTCGGAGGAAAGGCGATCGCATCCAACGAAAGATCTAAGCCAGGAAGGTGTTAACGGCAGATAAAAGTCATCAAGCGTCTGCGCTATATCGCAGGAGAGTGGCCGGGTGGCTGCGTGGCGCCCCCGCCGCATTTCCTACACCGGCGCGGATTAGCTGCGCTTCTTCGTGACGGGAGCGGACGGCCGAAAAGGATGAGCAGATCGCCTTGCCGTGGACATTCGCAACCCAGGAAAAAGAAAGCCACGCCGGCGACCGTCGGGCCACGGCCGCCGATTATCTCTTACCTCGCGATGCTTCGCGAACCCGCTTCGCGAAGCCGCTTCATGAAACTCTTTTGACACTCAACCACATTGTTCCAAATTCATTTTCGTGAGATCAAACGTGCGCGAGGAACATTTGATCAAGACAAAAAAGCTTTTGGGGGGGTTTTGTCGTGCCCCCCCCCCCCACCCCCACAAAAGTCTTTCCATTTTCAGCGTTATAACAACATCAATCATTTTCTAACTCTGTCCTTCCTTTTCCATCGCTCCCCCTGCACCGCAACGCCCCGCCCCCCCTCGCCCCCCAAGACAGTTTACGTGACTGCAAACCCATTTATCCCACCAAGGACGTTTTTCATTCTGTGAAACGATATCCACCCCGCACACAATAGCGTCTGTTGCTATCGTCCCAGCGCAGAGAAAACCCCCCCCCCCAATCCACATTTTTCTCGCAATACCCGAGACAATAAACAATTTGCTCCTCGTGTTCAAATCTAATTTTGTCCGACAAAATCCCTCCAATAAAAAGAAATAAATTATATTGCGGCTGAAGGGGCCTTCTTTGCCGTTCTGGAGATGTATGGAAAAGTTCTCCATTCCCCCCTCCCCCTCGCCCCCCCCCCCCCCCCCCCCATTCTCAGAGTTTGGTGGCGAGGAGATTCCTCCATTATCTCAGGGAGGAAGTTAATTAAAGTGGCCGGCTTGGAATCAATGGGGGGAATTTGTGGCAACCCAACAGACTGACAGCGGCGAGCAGAGTGACGGCCATGACACCGCCACTTTGCGCAAAGAAGATTAGCCCGGAGACAAAACTCTCTCGTCTCTGATCAGCTCCGACGCTACAGTGCGCCTTTCCTCCTGGATTACTCCTCTGGCAGGCCTCCGCTCTCCCCTTTCCTTCCTCTATCTCTTCCTTTCGAGCCATCCGTTCCCTCCATCTCCCATCCTGAAAGAACTCGGGGGCTGGGGGGGCATTGGGGAAGGGATGCTTGTCTTCAAAGCTTCTCCCCTCCTTCCATCCCCATAATTCCTCACATCATTACCAAGTTTGCAAAACTTAATTTTAGCAATTACACATGCAATTAATTAATAAATGTGCTGTCATTACAGCCCCCGGGTGTGATCTGAGCTCCATGAATGGGGGGGATGTTGAAATAAGGCGGTCAAATGAACTGGGAGCACTTCACGCAGAAAAAAAAAAAAAAAAGAATAGAAAGGGGATGAGATTGTTAGGGAAGGGATTGGCAAGTTAATCGTTGAAAGGGGGTAGGGGGGGGGGCTGCTGTTCTTTCGGGCGCCTGAAAGACAGACGAAGAAAGAACTCCAAGACAGGAAGCAAGGCAGGGGTGGTGGAGGGGGGAGGTGGTTGGGGAATCGAAGCAGTGACCGAAAAACGGCGAAAAGGGGCAAAAGGCAATCGAAGGAAATGCCTGCGTCACTGACTCCTGACCTGGAGGAGCAGCGAGCTCCTCGGCCTCGAGTCGCTCACGCCAGTCGTGACCTTAACCGCAGACTTTGCGGTGATGTGACACGACCGGCAACCAAGAGCTGAGCTCGAACAAAACCCAAAACTCAACTAATAGCATCTTAAAAAGAAGTATATATAGTGCCAGAGTTTGAATGATATGCTCCCTCCGACGGGTACCCATCAAGAGCTGAGCGGCAGCATTTTGGACCGACTGGAGACGCTTCATGGAGGATTGGCCGACTCCAAAGTCAAGTGCGTGACAGTACTCTGTGGATGATGGGGAAATCAACCCCCCCCCCCCCCCCCCAAAAAAAAGTGACTGCTACAAAAAACACAGACCGTCCAAAATACCAAAAGAATCTAGTTGAAGTCTGGTCATTAGTCATCCGGCAAAATTCAGTTTTTGGAATATTTTTGCCCGAGAAGAGGTTATGACTACGAAGAACGAGATCCCGGATACAAGCGGCTGAAATGAGTTTTCTCCGCAGGGTGTCCGGGCTCTCCCTTAGAGATAAGGTGAGAAGCTCAGTCATCCGGGAGGGGCTCCGAGTCGAGCCGCTTCTCCTCCACATCGAGAGGAGCCAGATGAGGTGGCTTGGGCATCTGATTCGGATGCCTCCCGAGCGCCTCCCTGGTGAGGTGTTCCGGGCATGTCCCACCGGGAGGAGACCCCGAGGAAGACCCAGGACACGCTGGAGAGACTATGTCACCCAGCTTGCCTGGGAACGTCTCGGGATCCCCCGGGGAGAGCTGGAGGAAGTAGCTAGGGAGAGGGAAGTCTGGGCTTCCCTGCTAAAGCTGTTGCCCCCGCGACCCGGCCCCGGATAAGCGGTAGATGATGGATGGATGGATGGATGGATGGATGGATGGAGGCTATGACTAGAGACTAGAAATTTGATTTCACAGGTAATCTTTTCCAAGTCTTCTAATGTATAAGGTCGCTTACGGGGCAGGAGTCCTGATGCCTCGCGGCCAAAACCCATTTTGGTTCCTTGCCCTTTGGTTTCACGACTGAAGGCTTGAGACCGTCGCAGAAGGCGGCAACCTCGACCAACTGAGAAGTTAAAAGCTTTGTCAACCTTTTTTAAAGTCTGGAAAAAAAAATAAGTGACATCATTTGAAAGCCTCAAAGCAGAAATGCGCCGAACAGTTGCGGTAAGATGATAGCATAGCATCAAAATGTTGAGTCACAGCAGCTCTCAACGGTGAGAAATTAACGGCGTGAAACGATCTCTACTCTTCCAATTCCCGAATTCCTGATCTGCATGCCAGCCGATCAAAACAACAACTTTTTTTTTTTTAAGCAAAAAAGTACGCAATTCCACAAATTAAAATGCTTCAATGACAGTCAATCAAGCTTGCGATTCCGCCGGGTATAATTAGAGGCTGGGAAAACTAATTACTGCCGAGAAACCTAACTCTGCTCTTACTCTCGTTCCTGCCGCGACTACGGCGACCCTCATCACCAAGATCAGGTGACGGCTATCAAACTCGTTAGGCTGCACACACACACACACACACACACACACACACACAGCGCCGTTCGGTGAGCACCTAGGCCAAAAACTGAGAGGAGCCGGCGATGACGATGAGGAAGATGAAGATGAAGATAATCAACAAAAAGACAGATTGGGGCCGTCATCAGTTGCACAGAGCCACACACAAAAAGAAAAAAAACAAAAAACAAAAAAAAAAAGGGGGGGTTTGAAAATAAACACAGATGAGATCATTCATTCATTCATTCATTCATTCATTCATCTTCCTAACCACTTGATCCTCACTAGGGTCGCGGGGGGTGCTGGAGCCTATCCCAGCTGTCTTTGGGCAGTAGGCGGGGGACACCCTGAATCGAACAGAAACGAACAACCATTTGCACTCATACTCACACCTAGGGACAATTTAGAGTGTTCAATCAGCCTGCCACGCATGTTTATGGAATGCGGGAGGAAACCGGAGCACCCGGAGAAAACCCACGCAGGCCCGGGGAGAACATGCAAACTTCACACAGGGAGGCCGGAGCTGGAATCGAACCCGGTACCTCTGCACTGTGAAGCCCACGTGCTAACCACTGGACTACCGGGCCGCCCTTGCTTAATTTATTCATTCATTCATTCATTCATCTTGATCCTCACTAGGGTCGCGGGGGGTGCTGGAGCCCATCCCAGCTGTCTCCGGGCAGTAGGCGGGGGACACCCTGAACCGGTTGCCAGCCAATCGCAGGGCACACAGAAACGAACAACCATTCGCACTCACACTCACACCTAGGGACAATTTAGAGTGTTCAATCAGCCTGCCACGCATGTTTTTGG
This sequence comes from Hippocampus zosterae, assembly GCF_025434085.1. Classification (NCBI taxonomy): domain Eukaryota; kingdom Metazoa; phylum Chordata; class Actinopteri; order Syngnathiformes; family Syngnathidae; genus Hippocampus; species Hippocampus zosterae. The sequence continues at coordinate 26,366,071 of NC_067458.1, forward strand.
AATGTGAGAGGAAACCGGAGCACCCGGAGAAAACCCACGCAGGCCCGGGGAGAACATGCAAACTCCACACAGGGAGGCCGGAGCTGGAATCGAACCCGGTACCTCTGCACTGTGAAGCCCACGTGCTAACCACTGGACTACCGGGCCGCCTCAGATGAGATCAAATAAGTTAAAAAAAAAAGTATTGAAGCAACTCCAGAGGGACACTTTGTGGACATGAGAAAAGTATAAATATAATAATGGCAATAATAAAGTTTGATGATGTTTCCGAACTTCGGTCTCAACGACATCGCAAAGTACCAGTTAGCTCCAGCCGCAGGTGGAAAATCCCGGTCCAGAAAGTCAAAACCCTGCAACAGTTTGGCTTTTTTTTTTTTTTTTTTTTGCCGCGGGCCCTTCTCCTCAACCGGCGGTTGGTCCAAGCTAAGCTCCGAAAACTTCTGAGCAAACAGAAAACGCCATAACGTGTTTTTTGGCACACGATGTCGATTTCATCTTGCGAGTATCGGCCATTTGCATTGGCTTCATTTGCACTCGGTTGGCAGTTTTTTGGGGCTTTCACTTGTGTAACGTTTTTTTTTTTTGTTTTTTTTTCTAACGAGAAGTTCACTCCAAGTGCCATTGTCAAACGACACAACTTTGACATGGTCACGAGGACCAGAGAATGGAACCCACAACCTCGCTATTACTGAGCCACGCTGGCGCTTTGTATTTCCGAGAGCGTCGGTCAACTGACGGATTGTTAGTTAGCAGCCTTGAAAACGCGCCGCAACGTTTTAGCCCCCTTTCACTTCCCCGCCATGACAGGGTAATGAGGAGGTATCAGCGCAAAGACACGCTCATTACAACCCCGCCCCCCCCCTAAAAAAACGGGTTTTGTAAACAACAGGTTGGGATCCAAACTGTGCCTGGGGCTGAATTCTACCGCTGGATCCTTTTGTTAAGTCACACAATACTCGACTTTGATGATGTTCCAAATGAGTGTTGAGAGCAGTTTTGTGTTCCTTTTCTTATTTAAATGGGATTCCGAAAAAACGGGCGCGGGAAAAAAAAAAAAAAAAAAACAGTGCCACGGGTGCGCAAAAGGAAATTTGCAGCCAAAGTCCACGTTGTTAGCGGTAAGCTAGTGCGGTACGGTACCTCGGTAAAATAAAAAAAGTCACCGTCCAATCCCTTGAAAATCAGGTTGTGAAGTTTGATGAGGGAGCCCCGTTTCCAAGGTGACCAGAGTCTCATTTTTCGCCAGCGGCCCATTCCCAACCTGTTACCAAATGAGCCGGTGGAGCGCCACTAAAGCTTCAAAGAGCAGCAGCCTCCGAGCCGCCACGGGGGCCTCTCATGTCAGGAAAGACGATACTGTAGCCACAGCTTCAAGATTTCAACTCGAGCCATGAAGAAAGATGGACACACACACCACACAGAGAGGTCGCAGCCCTAAATTGATAAATAAATTCACTCTTCTCATTTTTTTTTTTTAATTGAAACCGGTTTAATTTTCATCAGCGGTGATGGGAGCACATCCAATCATTTACTTCCTGGGACCTTTTCCAAAAAGTTTGCGTAAAAGTCACTTGATAGTCGGAAGGAAACATTCGGTTAAAGGTCCGTCTCATCCTTACACCCCCCCCGAACCCCTTCCTCGACTCACACCTTCATCCCTCCGCTCATTTCTTTCATGCCTCGAGGTTGTCGAGCTTCAAAGTTTTTTTTTTTTTTTCCTCCCCGCGCTAAGTGTTTTCCAGCAGTTTCCAAATGCTTGCTCTCATTTTATTTTATTTTTTTACATTATAAAAACCTGGGCGGCCCGGTAGTCCAGTGGTTAGCACGTCGGCTTCACAGTGCAGAGGTACCGGGTTCGATTGCAGCTCCGGCCTCCCTGTGTGGAGTTTGCATGTTCTTCCCAGGCTTGCGTGGGTTTTCTGCGGGTGCTCCGGTTTCCTCCCACATTCCAAAAACATGCGTGGCAGGCTGATTGGACGCTCTAAATTGTCCCTAGGTGTGAGTGTGGTTGCGGATGGTTGTTCGTTTCTGTGTGCCCTCTCCCCGGGCTTGCGTGGGTTTTCTCCGGGTGCTCCGGTTTCCTCCCACATTGCAAAAAAACATGCATGGCAGGCTGATTGAACACTCTAAATTGTCCCTAGGTGCGAGTGTGAGCGTGGTTGGTTGTTTGTCTCTGTGTGCCCTGCGATTGGCTGGCAACCGATTCAGGGTGTACCCTGCCTACTGCCCGAAGACAGCTGGGATAGGCTCCAGCACCCCCCGCGACCCTAGTGAGGATCAAGCGGCTCGGAAGATGAATGAATGAATGAATGAAAAACCTGGAATTGCAACAGAGGTGTGCAGACTTGTTATCTTTACTCTTCAAGGGCCACTGGGACAGAAGTGTAGGCTACCCAATAGCAATTGAGCAATGCATAGAATAGAATTCCCAGCTTTTATTATAAAAAAAAATATCATCAAGACTGCAAACTAAGCCAGCATCTAAGAAAATACCAAATCCCGAATGGAAAAGGTTACGAGCCAACTATTTGGGCGCGCATGTGCATCGGCGTTTATATTCATCATGTCTTGGACACGTTGATGACTTTCCAGCAAAAAAATGCACCGTTACAACTGTTGTCCACCAGAGAGTGCCAAAGAGCAGCTGCTGTCCCCATAAAGCGCAAAATGTGTGTTAAGTTTGTGTGTGTGCGCGGGCACTGAAATGCCAGCTGGGAAACGGAGGTAGCTCCTCTTCATTCTATTCTTTCCACGTAGATTTCATGTTTTCTGGTGGTACACCAGAGAAGGCCATCAGATTTTGGTCGCGTATGGGAGGGGGCCGCATAAAGAACCCCGACCCCGGTCGAGTAACTGACACACTTGCAGTTCCTATTCATCTCAACTTGTCCCTGCGGTTTTCTTGCCACTTCATCCTGGCCCCAATGCGATCATCTGCCCCCCCCCCCAGCCCCCCTGTATCCAGCTCACTGCCTGTTGCTCCATCTGTCTGTCTCTGTGCCTGTCTGTCTGTCTGTCTGGGACTGTGCTCTCTCTCACCAGGGTTTGATTACAGCCTCAATTGACGCCCTGTAAGACGAGTAAAAGCCAGCGATTCTCTGGCGGGCTCCGGGGAGGGGTGAGGAGGGGTGGGGGGGGGGGGGGGGGTGCGGCCAGGTTTCGTACCTGGGAGGGTGCGGGGCTCTGGGATTAGGAGTGGCCGAGAGGCCCATGGGCATGATGGAGGGACGGATGGGTGGATCCACTGACTGATGATCGTGTATCCCTGGGGCCAAAGAGACATAGATCACAAGAGAGACTGCGAGCGACGTTGCTGTTGAGTTACCTAGACCGAAGGCCAACTGGGATCAGTTATTCTGAAAGATCATTCTTGAGTTCATTTGACACGTACTCACTGTTATTTTTGTTTTTAGGCGAATTGGTCAGCGGTTGCTCTAGGAAATAAAAGAAAGAGCTACATACATCAAGGCTTTTGCTGGGCTTATTTTTTTATTATTATGAACGAGGTCACTTAAGAAGCAAGGTGTTGGAATTTCAAGAAGAACAAGGCATGTTTTCCATGTTTTTACCAGCCTGTTCGATTCCCATGTCTGCATGCTGTATGACAAGGTCAAGTCCTACTGGGTGTTCATCAGCGCCCAGCCTCACTAATGAGCCGGGTCGTCCCGGAAGAAGAAGCGTAATGACTAGAAGCGATTTTCAAGGACTATCCACCCGCCCGTCCATCCCTTTTCTCTACTTATCCAGAGTGAAGGTCACGAGGGGTAGCAGTTTTAGCTGCTTGGCTCAGGGGCAGAGTGGTTGTCTCCCAGCATGGGTTCGATCCTTAGCTCCTGTCATATCGAAGTGTCCAGGAGCAAGAGACCGAATCTTCAGTTGCGCCTGATGCTGCGTCATCAGCAGGTTAACGTGATGTCAGTGCCTTCGTTGATGGAAAAGCACGATACGAGCGAAAGACCATCCACCACTACCATTTAGCAGAAAAGACCAGACTTCCATCTCCCCAACCAATTCGCCCAGGTTTTCCAGGGGAATCCCAAGCTAGCTGGGAGACTTCATCTCTCCAGCGACTCCTGGGTTGTCCCTGGAGTCCCCTCCATGTGGGACATGCCTAGGACAACTCACCAGGGCGGCATCTTCTTCAGATGCCCGAGCCACCTCACCTGGCTTCTCCCAACGTGGATGAGCAGCGGCTCTCCTCTCCCGGGTGACCGAGCTTCTCACCCTATCGCTAAGGGAGAACCTGGACACTCACATTTTGGCTGCTTGCATCTAGGATCTTGGGGTTCTTTCAGTCATACCCCATAGCTGGTGAGCGTTAGTGAGGGTTGAAACGTAGATGGAGAGTTTCCTGTTCATGATACAGAGTCCGCATCACAGCAAAGACTTCTGATCCCCCCCTTCATCCGCCCACAACCCTTGTGAAAAAGTCCCAAAGGTAATTGAACTGCTCCATTTGGGGCAGGATCTTTTCCTTGATCTGGAGAGGGCTCCCCAACATTTTCCAAGTGAGGACCGGGGTCTAAGATTTTGATCTTTTGAATCTTTCTGAACACAACGGTACCACCTGGTCCGCAAAAAGCAGAGATGCAATACTGACGCCACCAAACTGGATCCTCTCACTCCTCTGAAGAGAATCAAAGACAAAGGACAGCCTTCCATCTTGCTGCCGACAATGAAAGAATTTGACCTACAGAATGGCTGCGCCTTAAAGACTAACGTGTGTATTAATTCAGCCGGAGGTTTTTGCGTTCCTATAGGACTTCCCTGGATGGCAGAGATCAATTAGCCCTGGCGTGTCTTCTAATCTGCGGCGAATCCGAACAGCTACTGTAAAGCTGGACGAATTAACTCAATCACGGCTACAATTAAAAGACGCCGTCGCTACTTCCCTCCCACTCTCTCTTCTTCTTTCCGACGGTGTGCATTCAATCCAATAAAAAGTCACCAACACGGTGCTAATCGAGATTCCGTTCGGCGGTTCCCATTAAGATAAATGTCAATTTATGGTGTAATCCTACTTGTCAAATTAACATCAAAGAATGAGAAGCGCTAAAGAGGAGAAGAATTTTGTCAAACTGACAGATGGTTTCCCAAATAGGCAGAGCATTGATTTGAAATGCTCATCAATTTCTTCCCACGTGAGGACTTTAATATGATGTGGATCCACCTCCCCCCCCTTGCCCCCTTTTCGTTTATTCATCAAGACTCACACTTGTATTCAGTTCTGACACAGCTGCCCGTGGCATGCGGGTTATCGAACCGGATAACTCGGCACTGCCCTAAAATAAAGAAGATTATTATTATAATAATTATTAATCAGATCAATATAAGAAGATGGCGGCCCGGTAGTCCAGTGGTTAGCACGTGGGCTTCACAGTGCAGAGGTACCGGGTTCGATTCCAGCTCCGGCCTCCCTGTGTGGAGTTTGCATGTTCTCCCCGGGCCTGCGTGGGTTTTCTCCGGGTGCTCCGGTTTCCTCCCACATTCCAAAAACATGCGTGGCAGGCTGATTGGACGCTCTAAATTGTCCCTAGGTGTGAGTGTGAGTGCGAATGGTTGTTCGTTTCTGTGTGCCCTGCGATTGGCTGGCAACCGATTCAGGGTGTCCCACGCCTACTGCCCGAAGACAGCTGGGATAGGCTCCAGCACCCCCCGCGACCCTAGTGAGGATCAAGCGGCTCGGAAGATGAATGAATGAATGAATATAAGAAGATATATATTTATTAATACATATTTATTAATATAATAGATAAAAATATTAAAGAAGACGATCTACTTTTGTCTAGGCTAACGCGTCAGCGGCAAGTAGAACTCAAACCAAGCAGTCGAAGAGGCTCATTTTACTACAGGTGAAAGGATCCAACTTTTCAACATGACTCCGGGAAATAATTGCCAAACGGGACTTTTATTTTTTGCATAACTGCCAGATGTGGTGAGAGGAGATCAAAAATAAATGAATAAATATTCAAATTAAAAAACTAATATTTAAGTACAGTGAAAGTAAGAATGAGTTCCTGGAAAACTCTTCCGTACCGCTTTATCCTCACTAGGGTCGCGGGGGGGGGGCTGCAGCCCTGCAAATCTAAATGATCACTTTTAAAAGCTTGCGATGGGAAATCACAATGCCTCTCTGCCCTTCCTGAGCTATTTTTAGAACAGGCCGGTGGAGGCAATCCGGTCCACCAGGAACGAGAACGCGCAAATTTTACTCATCAACGCTCCAGTTGAACTGGCAAAAAAAAAAAAAAAATTTAATCAATTCAAAAATTCCAATTGGCAGTCTAACGGCAGCTCGGAACGAACGTGTTTCACGTCACGTCGCTGTTTATGTGTTTGCTTTGCTTGACGTGGTCGTATCATTTACATATCGGTGGAAGAGTTTTGACCTTTGACCTTTTGACATTGGGGTCGAGCCGGCGTCGCGGCGACGTTTCGAGCGCGCTCAAATTTGCTTTTTCCTCCCGCTCGGCGGTGACGACGTGTCACGGTAGCTTCACAGTTGGGCGTGTTGTTATGTCGCCCGCATGGAATAAACCTCCTCCCGACGCCTGCGTCCCTGTTCCTGCCACTCCCTGTCAGCAGCGCGTTTGTTGCCACGAACGGGATTTAGTGTCACGCGTATGGCGTCGACGCGTCTTAAAGCGTGTTCTCGCCCACCCCCGGTCCCTCCCCCCCCCCTCGAAGAGTGTTTACGTGCGTCACTTAGGGTTCATGTAACCCTGTCACCAAAACTCTTATCGCTCTTGGACAGGATTTCCAACACTCCACCCCCGGTGTCAAATTAAGCACACAAACGCACGCTAGCTTGTGCGCGCCCGGTCCGTTAATACTCTCGCAAACAAACGATTTCATTTCGCTTCAGGGCGTTGCCGTCGGGGTAGGCAGAAAAAAAATAATAAGTAAAGCGGCGTGGTGTTGCCTATGCTCTGCGATCAGCTTTGGAAAACAGTCAAATGAATTGACTGTGAATCGCAATGGCCACCACGTAGCCCCGCCCCTCCTCGGTGCATTTGCCTGTCAATCGTTCATTCATTCATTCATTCATCTTCCGAGCCGCTTGATCCTCACTAGGGTCGCGGGGGGTGCTGCAGCCCATCCCAGCTGTCTTCGGGCAGTAGGCGGGGGACACCCTGAATCGGTTGCCAGCCAATCGCAGGGCACACAGAAACGAACAACCATTCGCACTCACGCTCACACCTAGGGACAATTTAGAGTGTTCAATCAGCCTGCCACGCATGTTTTTTTGGAATGTGGGAGGAAACCGGAGCACCCGGAGAAAACCCACGCAGGCCCCGGGGAGAACATGCAAACTCCACACAGGGAGGCCGGAGCTGGAATCGAACCCGGCGCCTCTGCACTGTGAAGCCCACGTGCTAACCACTGGACTACCGGGCCGCCGCCTGTCAATCGATGATCGGTTTATTTCCATTTGACCAGATTTTGGTTTGAAAACTTCCTCCCGCCTCGCAGACTCGAAAGCGCAGTCTTGAAAAGTCCGCCTTGTGCCGTTTTCCAAACGTTTGCAGACCGCCAGCCGGGATTATCGCACCCGCTTGTTTGAGCAAACAGAGGGCGCCTTCCGCCTGACTCGCCACCTACACGGCGGGTGCGGGGGGGGTGCGATAATGCGAACGCCGAGTCAAGTTGGAGCCGAACGGAACAATCGGAGTCAAGCCGCCGCCGGCTTATCCGAGCGGCGCTGCGGCCAAAGACAAATCGCTAAGATCTCCAAAACATGTCATTACAAAGACGATCCGAGTCGGAGTCGAGAAAAGGCGCGATTATTCGCGAGCCGGTTTATCTCTGAGAAGTCACACTTTTTTATTAACCCCGGGGTCTCGGTGTTAAACTCGTCCTTCCAAATGACAAAAAAAATAAATAAAAATAAGTGAATAATAAATCGGGGGCGGCCCGGTAGTCCAGTGGCTAGCACGTCGGCTTCACAGTGCAGAGGTACCGGGTTCGATTCCAGCTCCGTCCTCCCTGTGTGGAGTTTGCATGTTCTCCCCGGGCCTGCGTGGGTTTTCTCCGGGTGCTCCGGTTTCCTCCCACATTCCAAAAATATGCATGGCAGGCTGATTGGGCGCTCTAAATTGTCCCTAAGTGTGAGTGCGAATGGTTGTTCGTTTCTGTGTGCCCTGCGATTGGCTGGCAACCGATTCAGGGTGTCCCCCGCCTACTGCCCGAAGACAGCTGGGATAGGCTCCAGCACCCCCCGCGACCCTAGTGAGGATCAAGCGGTACGGAAGATGAATGAATGAATGAATGAATAAATCGCACGCATGAGCCTGATAGCTGAAATGCCGATAAATAGGCCGCAATTGCTTGCTCTGACTCTCGAGGCCTGATTTGATACTTCACGTGGCGTGTTAGTTATTGGGGTACTCAGGTAGGATCGAACCCAGGGGGTGGGGGGGCGCCCAACACATCGAACGCAAACGACCACGGACTGGTCCACAAGTCGATCGCGACGGGTGGAATGGAGGAAAAAGGATTCTAAACCAAGACGATTTCCCATTTGCATTTGAAACCGCCGCAAACACGTGAAGACAAGTTTGGCCAGTCGCAAACCTTCAAGTAAGCGGCAATTTTTACATCAAGTCGATCCCGCGTTTCACCCGCCGCCGATTTGGGACTTTCCAAGGTGAGAGTTGCATTCAGCGGCTTTTCATAAAAGCGTCGTGAATGAATAAATAAATAAGGAAAAGAAATAAATAACAATGGCGATGATAATCAATGGAGGGGAAGCGGCCTTGGTTGTCTGGCGCGTTTTAGCTTCTTTGCAAATGAAGCTATAAGCGCGGAATGTGTTTACCGACGTCGCCGCGGCGTTGGACGCCAGAAAGCGACAAAGAAACGTGACCTTTGCGAATAAGCTGCAGTGAGCGCGCGCCGAGTCGTCGACGCCAATCTCGCTTTTATCGGGAAATGTTTACCTAGATTGGCCAATTTTCAGAGTGGAACGAGTGCAGCGCAGGAGGGTGAAAGATTCTGGCGTTTGTCTCCCCTGGGGTAGTGGCGATTGTCGGGGTGGGGAAGGAGTACCCCCCCCCCCCCCCCCGCAGAAAATCCAGACCATTCTCAACAAGCAAAACCACGGCTGTATGCAAAGTAGCTCAAACGGTAGTGTAGTAGGTAGAATAGTGTCCGTTCCGCTGACCTGAGGCCCCCGGGCAGGGCCGGAGGACCTCCGAGGTGGGGGCCAGGCCATGTCAAGATTTGAAAACAATGAAGATAATGTTCAAAAGAACAGTGAAGGAATGCCACGGTAGGATTTATGTGTCGCCTCTTACGAGCACCAGTTAAAAAAAATGAGCAGCAGCATTATGGACCAACTGGAGACGCTTGGTGGAGGATTGGCCGACTCCAAAGTCAAGCGCATTACAATAATACGCATGTTCCATTCCCACTGGACTCATCGCTTGGGATTTAGGTCCAATTTCTCCTCTGGGGATGTTTGACGCTGGCATGTTTGGTGCTCTCTGGTTTCACGGCGGGTCAGGGTGGCATGAGAATGACCCCGGCAGGTGAGGTCAGAGGTCGCAGGGGTCGGGTCTTCGCAAAGGCGCGGGAGTCATGTTCCACGCGAGGAGTCTGAAGACTGACCTTGTCATTCACAGTCAACAGATCAGAGCGGCGAAATATTTTCCTCGCAGGCCCCGGCAAATCTCTCAACGCGGCCTCGCTGCAGCTCCGAGGAGCCGAGTCGCAAAAAAAAAAAAAAAAAGGTTGGGGACCACACGTTTAGTACATCCGAGCGCACAGAAAAATGCGACCGTTGGAGAAGATAATAATTTTCAGGAGTTTCAACGGTTCCAAATTGTTATTTTGCCGTCCGTCATGGCAGCCGAATGCTACGACGTAAATGCGCAAAAGGTGGTTACACATCATATAATTTTACAAGCACGTGTTCCCTTGAAATTTGGGCTCTGCGTCGACCCGCATTTATTTTGTACACAACTGCATCTATTAGAGCAGGCATGTCCAAAGTCCGGCCCGCGGGCCAAATCCGGCCTGCGGTCGAATTTCATCCGGCCCTCGGCCCCTGTCATAAAATCAGTGCCGTATGGCCCGCCGGTTGGGCGCAATGGAACACGTGATGCATTGACTGAGGTCTCGTAGACTGGGGAGTGATGTTTCATAGAGTACTGCTTCCCTCTAGTGGCTAAATGAGTAATAGCATTCACTAAATGAGTAATAGCATTTAGACACTAGAGGGCATCACTCACGAGTTAACAAGACATCACTCCGTGTTTATATTGACTGATATGTCATATTTCAAATTCCTGTTTCAAATGAACCAAAAGAAATTCTTAAGATTGTTGAAATTAAAATAAAAATGGAAATGTGAAACAGACTGGCTTACTAAAATTTGTTGAACAATATTGTTGTTCAACGTAAAGAATGTCAGCCAAGGTCGGCCCCCCGACATTTTACCACATAAAATCTGGCCCCCTTGGCAAAAAGTTTGGACACCCCTGTATTAGAGGGCCCTTTGCCCCCCCCCCCGCCCCGTCAACGCTTTCGTTTGTCTCTCAACTCAGATCGCGTCGTATCGTCTCCCTCTTGCGCTAGCTAGCAAGCGTCCCGCGTTTCACCGCTTCATCTTCTCATTCGTTTCATTTCTCAGCGTGTATGAAAAATCAGGGCGTAACGCGGGTGTGCGGGAGGCGGTTTTCTCTCTTCCGCTATTTATTCGGGAAGCCCTTTTCCTCGGGTATTGACCCGCCAACTGCAAACGCTCACACGAACGGGCACGCGCGCTCTGATTCATCGGGCTTCGGGATTTAACAGTTTAGCGCCAAAGCAAAGGTGAAACCAAATCTGTCAATTGTAGAGCGGGGGAAAGGGAGAGAGAGAGAGCGAGGGCGGGGAGTGGGGGGGGGGTCGACAGAGTGCTGTTATCAGACCAGTGTTGGTTGTAACCTCACCCCCCTCCACCTGCTAGTGTTTCCTGATCAGGTCACCTGACCAGAACGTTAGGCTACGATTGGCTGATGGGATCTTGCAATCAGGTGTTGGTGTAAGGTGACCGCGTGGGAACGAGAGAGGCGGCGAGTGCGCCAAACGCGTCGAAGATCCACGGGGGGGGGGGGTCAGTGTGAATTTCTCTCGCCAAGAGTGAATAACTTTAGCCCAAATGCAAAAAAAAGAAGTTGGTTCAACCCCAAAGCGTGTAGCAGTTGGGTGCATGTCCTTTCAGGATGGAGGCAAGGTCAGGGGGGGGGGGGGGGGGTCAGGCTGTTGGGGAGGGATTTTCGGGGAACTGCACACTACATAACAACTCTCTCTCGCTCTCTCACACAAAACACCCGAAACCCCACCTCAACCCCCCTTGGCTGGAAGAAACTGCCTTATTCTCAGACACCTGGTCATTAGCATTGCTAATTAGGTACCATTTATCAGGCTCCTGTGTGTGGGTGTGTGTGTGGGGTGGGGGTGGGGGGCATGAAAGAGAGAGATAGAGATGGAGGGGGGGGGGGGCTATGTGTCAAAGAACTCAAAAAGTTGTGTTTTTTTAAACATACTGTATATATTTATTGGCATAGCTACATGAAAAAATTTTTGTAATGGGTTTTTGTTTTCATACTTTTCCTGCACTGGTCATACAAAGTATGAACACTTCACACGAAAGGGGTCCTATTTGCGGACCAGCGCAAGTCTGGCACAAAGTGTAGGCCGCCTGTACATGGGTGGAGTTTTCTTCCCTTTGGTATTTTCAGAAACAAGGCACGGTCAGAAATGGCCGTTTGCGCCGTTGTGGGAGTGAACACAGCCGAGTTGATTACGGGCCCAATCGAAGCGGCTCCCCTCGTGGTGGAAGCATCGCGGTCGACCGTGGGGGAACCGGAACGGCATGTGGGGGTGATCGGCTCGCAAAGTATATTTATAAAGGAAGCGCTTCAAGATCTCCACTTGCGGAAAATGTCAAGTTGACCACTTGGAGATGTTGCGTGTCTTTGTCTGTCTTTGTCACATTGCGGTGATATCTTGTAAGCGCACGACCGACATCACTGTTCATGTTTGATTTGAGCTAATGATGCTAACACGAGCTATGGATGAAGCCATTTCAAATATTTGTTACACACACACACTAATTTCCTGAGCCCGAGTCTCACGACAGACAGAGTAGCCGTTGGCCCCGGCATGCGTGGGACAAAAACGAGCGAGATGCATCAGTGAGCTGTGTCATCCGAGGGCACCAGGAAGTGAAGGATTTGGGCTCGCACACCTCCTGCCGCTTCCAACAAATTCCTCCGGCGCGAACACCGGCCGTCTTCAACTCAGACCAAAACAACAACAATTACAAAGCGCAAAACGCGCACAATGGAATGCATCCGAATGATACGAATCGGAGGATTGCTTTCTGCGTTGACACGTTATTGAAGGAGGTTCGTTATTGGGTTCAGAAGTGCGAGGAAAGCCGCCGCGGTCGCCGTTGCCGCCGCCGCCGCCGCCCACCCTCACAGCGCATCCACCGCGGCCGCTGATGTGACTTGGCAAGGACGCGGTCGGACTGGAGGCCACGTCGGCGCGAGCCAGGAGATCCCACATGCCGGTTAAAAGGATTAATTGGAATCGTTTTTTCATTTCATTCAGCCCATGTGAACAGTAACAGACGGCGGAGGGGCAGACTCCCATCTTGGCTGGCGTGCGCGTCTGTGAAAATGTGGCGTGAGATTCGCTAACCGCAAGTATCGGCAATTCACTAAGTGGTGGCCTTGGAGTGACAGAATGACTAAATGGTCCAAAACGGACAAACAAAGATCCATATGCCAATGCTGAGCATATGCCAGTTCCCTTCTCGCCCGCGGCGGGCCAAGTCAAATCTTGTTGCTAGGTTTTACATGCTGGCGCTTAGCCAAGCTACTCATGCATTAGAGTGCCCTGTTGGGCTCTCTCGCTCGCTCGCTCTCACTCACATACACACACACACATCGTATTTATCGCACAAGGCAAAAACAAACAACAACAACAAAAACGCAACCATTGATACTCAAGCCAGAGCGGACGTTCTCAAGACCAGAAAGGGTCGAAGAGCAGGCAGAGAGCAAAGGACGAAGACATTTATATACTCTTCACCTTAAATCACCCATCCAGCCATTTTCTAATCCGTTTTTCCTCAAGGCAGTGTGGGGGGGGGGGGGGGGGCGTGGTGTAGCCTATCCCAGCCATCTTCGGGCCGAAAGCGGCTAACGTGATAGCCTAACGTTTTGTCTGAATTAGCTTGGGGCGAAAATAAAATACATTTAAACCCCCCCCCTCCTCTGAGCTCTTTTCATTATTTTAATAGAACTTGGACACACGCCACACCTGGTTGAGAGAATTCAGTCAAACCTGTGAATCCATCCAACGTGTCTGGCGAGGAGGCCCTGAAACTCAGTGCGCGAAGATATCAGAGTCAACAGTGACTCTAGGCTAAGGCTTTTTATGCGCAATACATCAAACAAGCTAATATGTACTTCATACGAAGCCGGTGACACAAGTTTGGGCCCTCTATGTGTGTGTGTGTGTGTGTGTGTGTGTGTGTGTGTGTGTGTGTGTGTGTGTGTGTGTGTGTGTGTGTGTGTGTGTGTGTGTGTGTGTGTGTGTGTGTGTGTGTGTGCGTGTGTGTTTCCAGTTTTCGTTGGGATTAGCATCACGACAAAGCGGCAGCAGCTGCTGCTAGCAGCAAGTAAACACGGACAGAGTGCACATTTCCAGTGGATTTGTGTGTACGCAAGAGCCAGGTGTACAACAGCAATTACTGGGTTGCGGAGAGACATAACCACCCCCCCCCCCCTAAAAAAAAAAGTAACATCAAAAGTAAACCATACCGGATAAAAATTTGTGTGAGGGACACTGGTCAAAAAATGAAGTTATAGTGATGTTTTCATTCGTTTCGGGTTTTCACATATGGACAAATTCCACTCGGTGCTGATTTGTGGGTGTGTACTGCCATCTAGTGGTGAGATGTATATTCATCCATCCATCCATTCGTTATCCGAAACGCTTGTCACTGTATATTAAAAAAAAACAATTTAAAAAAAGCGAAATGTAATGCAGTGGTTTACATTGAGGGTAAAGTAGCGTGCCATTCAATAGATTGCACCACACTGATTTTCACATGTCGATATAGTTGATTAGACGATGATAATCATCATCATCATCACAATAATGATAACAATAACAACGTTCTCCATTGTATCTCTGAAGCGAAACTGATGCAATCACCCTGAATGTAAAATGCAACCAAAAAGAGTCATTAAAACTGTACAATATTAATCATCAACACACACACTCACACCTCTTTTCAAAAGCCCGCGTTTCCTTTTATTTCCTGCTTTGTCTAGTTTAACCGCGCGTGTGTGTGTGTGGTTGGTAGAGGTTGGGGGGGGGGGGGGGCAATGATGACTGAAAACGTACACGGGGGAGAGGAAGGTAAGACAGATGTTTGGTCTGGCCGTTATAGAGGCGCCATCTTAAACATGCTGGTCTTTCTGACTCTGAACACACACACACACACACACGCACACACACTTTGTGACATGAAACACCCCGAAAACGGTTTTCCTTTCCCGTCAAACGTCAAAAGGTGTCCTGCTCCTCAAAATGGGAATAAGGGCTTCCAATGACATTGATTCTATTCGATATACGTCATCAATTTCCAAGATGGGGAAGACAACCAAAGATCGTCGAGGTACGACCGTGACTATGACGTCACATCAAGAAAAAAATGTCTTCACAGATATTTTTTTTAATCGTGACAAATATCTTCTTTTCCCTCAGGAACGAGTTCTCGCTAGTCATATTTCTCTCTCTTTCTCTGGCCCCCAAAACACACACATACACACACACACACACTCTCTTGGTCATATCAGTTTCGAACTCCAGCGACAGCTGATAAGAGAAGTTGTGAAACAAAGTGCGCAAATCTTTACACTTCAGCTCATATCAAAGCTGTTGCGTGATAACGTCTCTCCGTTGCACACTCCCAATTTCAGATCGTCTTGGTGGTCCTCCACGCCCCCCCCCCTTCATCCCCCGCCCCCACCCACTACCCTCACTTGTAGATAAACTCCAACTGACTGACTGGTATGTAAAGCGCAAATGTGAGACATTCGTCAGACTGCAGCCGAGAGTTCCAACATTTCCGCTTTTTACGGATTTCCACCTCATTTCCAAAGTGGATCTGACACACATTTCCCTTTTTTTGTAAAATTGACTTGGAATTTCTGTCATCTTCCGAGCCGCTTGATCCTCATTAGGGTCGCGGGGGATGCTGGAGCCTATCCCAGCTGTCTCCGGGCAGTAGGCGGGGGACACCCTGAATCGGTTGCCAGCCAATCGCAGGGCACACAGAAACGAACAACCATCCGCACTCACACTCACACCTAGGGACAATTTAGAGCGTCCAATCATCCTGCCACGCATATTTTTGGAATGTGGGAGGAGAAACCGGAGTACCCGGAGAAAACCCACGCAGGCCCGGGGAGAACATGCAAACTCCACACAGGGAGGCCGAAGCTGGAATCGAACCCGGTACCTCTGCGCTGTGAAGCCCACGTGCTAACCACTGGACTACCGGGCCGCCGACTTGGAATTTCCGAGTGAGCAAAAACAGGCGCAGCGAGTGCAAGAAACGACGACTGACCCATTTCGACCTGCGACTGCCAAGGACGACGTTTGCACACGTGGCGACTTATACACGACGACCTATGCAGGTGTGCATTATGTGTGTGTGTGTGTGTGTGTGTTGGGGGTGGGGTGAAAATTCTCTCCTGGTGCTGGAGCAGAACAAACAAGGATTAGAGCCACACCAGCATGCAGGTAGAAACAACTCCTAGTTGGTCGACTAGGACACGGAAACACACACACACACACACAGTGGTCCTCACAAGAATAGTCATACAAACACACACACACACACACCGGGCCACACAACGCACAAGCAGCCAGCTGCGGGGGCTTACATGATGTCAGGGCCATTAAAGGCATGTAGCAAAGAGAGGCAAGACACGCACATGAAAGGCTCGTCATTGAAACAGAGACAACTCAGTGGAGGACTTGGAAGCGTTGATGGACGGGCGGGTTTACACCCGATGAGTTTTATTGTGAAAAGCCGCACGGAAAGAAAAAAAAAGGAACGTGAGCGTCCCGCTTGGGATTTGTGTGCAAACTTGTCGGGGTTCAAACGGAGGTTTTCCAGATAACGGCCGCACAAATATTTGCAGTTCCACGTGCACACGTGTGACCTTGCCCCGTCTTTGGTTCTCGTATCGGGCACCCACGGCGGCTCCTCTTGCCATCCGTTTAACCACTTGGGCCACCGACCGACGTGTCCGTCCGCTCCGAGATGAACAAGTTTCGAGCGTGTCCGGACACATCGAGACACACCAAATCAACAGCAGATGCTTTCTTGTCCCCCCCCCCCCCCAAAAAAGCCAAGGTCACGTGGGCCCCGTGTTACTATGGCAACAACAGCAAACACACACGCGCACGCGATATTCCCCCAGACACATGTTGTGAGACTCAGAGTTGCCGTGGTAACCTCGAAACAAACACATCCCTCCTGGCTCTTACATGGACAAGATTGAAGGTCATTTTGAAATATTCAAACGCCGACGCTTGCGAAACGCGGGAATGTTTCTCTTGACAGGTTTAGAATATTTGAGGGCGCAAGCGTCGATTGGTTTCTTATGCGTGTCCATGTTGAGTATATTTATACCTCATTCTCAACTCAGCTGTATTTGGAGAGCACTTTAATTAAAACAACCAGCGCTGTATACAAAATGCCGCACGCGGAGCAGTCCAACCAAGTCTCACGCCGAGTCAAAAGCCAAAGAATAAAAATGAGTCCTGTCAAGATTTGAAAACAAATCCTTAGATCTTCAAAAGAACTCCAAAAAAAAGTATCGTGTACTGCAGCACTGAGGTCAAGATGTTGGGTAACAACAAAAAAAAAAATTGAGGCCATCATGATCGCACTGGTGTAATTCCGCAAAATGACCTCAAGAGGGAGACTAACACCATACATCAGAGGTCCCCAACATTTTTTTTTTTTGGCCCCACGGACCAGTTTATGTCAGACAATATTTTCAGGGACCGGCATTTAAGGTGTGGCGGAAATAATACAACAAAATAATACGGTATGAGCTGCGTGAAAACGGTGGTGTTTTCAAAATATAACAATAAACACAAGGAGCGTCTAATCTGGCCGCAACACTTCAAAGTGTATGAAAATGACAACTCACCACAGCCCCGGGCTTGATTTTCTGCAACTTGACGGTCCCATCTCGGGCTAATAGGCTAATAGTCTACTTCGTCATTTTCTTTTAGTTGCCGGTTGCTACAGAAATCCTCCGCCTCACACAGGTAGGATCAAGGATGCATAGGTGTCAAAGTCAGGTCATGGACGCCCACTGTGTCCTGCATGTTTTCCAAGTCTCCCTGTTGCAAACACACCTGATTCAAATGAACAGGTTCAATGTCAGGCTTCCGCAGAGCTTGCTGATGATCTGATTAGAGTGTTCAGCCATAACTTTAATCCAGTTGTCTCGAACGTACTTTTAAGGTCGCCGTCATTAGCGATCTCCAACAGTTTTTTTTTACTCATTTTGCGAGCTCCTGCGTTTTGTTTTGAGCATAATCGGTCACGTGACGCGGAAGCGTGGCTTGACGTGTGTCAAGCCCGACACAAGCGGATGTAACGAAGAATCCGGTATTTTTTTCAAAATAAAACATCGTTTGTATTCTAAAATAAATAAAATGGAATTAAGGTCGCCGTCATTTGCGATCTCCAGCAGTTTTTTTACTCATTTTGCGAGCTCCTGCGTTTTGTTTTGAGCATAATCGGTCACGTGACGCGGAAGCGTGGCTTGACGTGTGTCAAGCCCGACACAAGCGGATGTAACGAAGAATTCGGTAATTTTTTCAAAATAAAACATCTTTCGTATTCCAAAATAAATAAAATGGAATTAAGGTCCCCGTCATTTGCGATCTCCAGCAATTTTTAACTCATTTTTCGAGCTCCTGCGTTTTGTTTTTAAGCATAATCGGTCACGTGACGCAGACGCGTGGCTTGACGTGTGTCAAGACTGACACAGACGGATGTAACGGAGAATCATTGGTCATTTTTCAAAATAAAACATCTTTCGTATTCCAAAATAAATAAAACGGAATTAAGGCAATTCTTTCTGTGCGGCGTGGCCCCAAATGCCCTGCGGACCGGTAACGGTCCGCGGACTGGCGGTTGGGGAAACCTGCCATACATGACGTTTCGATCCCTTCCCACATCTGGAGGCACACCGATTGCCAAGACAAATTGGACATCATTTTAAGATCGTTTCAAGACAAAGCCCAAAGAGGCCGCCGCCCCCCACTCCCCCAATGACTGAGGCTAATGACCAATTGGCATTTGGCCCACCATCTCGTCTCGAAGCCACTCCATTCATTTTCTAAATTGCTTTTAGGCCGGAGCACTATTTCAGCCCTGTTCCCCAGAGAGAGAGAGAGAAATGTGAATTCTAATGCAACCAGACATTAATATCCACACATACAAAATGGAATCCAAAAGCCAGACCATTACGGAAGTACGGGAAGTCTACATTGAGATGAAGAACTTGCCCTTAAGCCTATTTATACTAATCAGGGTAGCTGGCGGTAATGATTGAAACCCACTTAGTGCTGGGGTATTTACAAAGAGGATCAGCCATGGTTAAACAGGCCTGAGGGATTAACTCTGTCCAATACTGTACACACTGACCAAGAGTATACATAGCAAGACATCCATCGCACGGCCATTTTTGAGACTGCTTGTCGTGATGAGAGAGTTGCGGGTGACCGGGCGCCTAACTCAGCGGACCTTTTGCAAGAAGCAAGGAACACCCCAAATAAGTCGCCAGAGGGCACATGCACACAGCCGTCTACACTCGCATTCACAATATATATATATATATATACAGTATTTTTTTTTTAAATGCAACGGGTATCTCCGACCAACATTGTTCTAAGTGGGTCGCTCATTGAAATCGCCAATGAGTGCAAATGGAGATGCATGAATGGAACTCAGAGTGTAAGCAGTGTTTTTTAATTCATGCTAATATGCACAATATGGTGATGTATTGATGAATTAATATGCATAATTTACGGTTAAATACGTATACAAATAATTGCACCGCGTCTGGGAGTATTTTTTCTTGCAGCCAGTGGGGGATTGTGATGCAGGTGAATGGTCAACGGCAGGATTAGCATAAATTTTTTGAGCTACAGGTACTTTGCTAACCTTGAGATCACTCAAGGTTAGCTAAAGTAGCTATAGCTCAAAAAAATAATGCTAATTTAAGGAGCAACATTTTTTTTTTGAAGAAGAAGAAGAAACTTTCTGACATGATATGTTTGGCAAAGCTTTTCCAGCGGACAACCCACCCATCTTGTGGAGCTGGGCCGTCCGCCCTGAGCGGAACTTTGAACGCCTCACACTGCATCCAGTCTGAGGTGTTGCCCGCTGAGTCATCCAACCACCAACGATGACTTGCATTCACTTCACCTCAACTTTTGTACACAAAAACAAAGTTAAAATGGCAACCAAAACAGCCCGTCCAAATCCAATTTTGAAAGCCAATCTAATGGGTCAAAATAAGTCACCAAGCTGCCTAGCATGTGAATTAGCAAACATCTTTTTTCTTTTTTTTCTTTTTGCAAAGCAATTTTCTGTCATTTTAAAAAATAGGGTTTTATTTTATTCCGACACAATGTCATGAATAATTCCGTTTGGTGACAGCCCTTAACGAGTACTCATAAAATGACGGCATCGTTTTGGAATACAACTCTGGGAATGCAGCCAGGCATGACTTGGGAACTTGCCATCCATTTCTCTGACAGACATGCACGTGCTTTCAAAGCGCACAGCAGAATTTCAACAAGGCAGTCACTGCAACGTGAGCACACGACAGTATCAGCCGATTCCTGACAAGAAAAATTCAAAGTAAGATTATTGACCCCGTTGGAGAGTTCAAACGCTTGTCAATATGGTCCTATAGATGTCCATTTTATCCTGTCAAGAGTCACAGATGTCGCACTCGTCGTGGTTTTACGTGGGTTATGTAAATCATCGCAACAGAGATTAGCAAACGGCAGTCACGTGCGAGTAACTGCTGATTTTAGGACTCGCATCCCAACACAGACAGATAGCGGATTAAGCACAGGATTTGCGCAGTCAATCTGGCCTGTAAAGATGCTGCTTCTGCATCAACTTAAAGTGGAGAGGGAATCCCCCCCCCTCCCCACACACACAATACGCAAAATAACTGCGGCTATTGAATGTAGCTGAAACTTGGTTGACGTTTGCAAATATGTGAATTGTGCATGTTTGACACCAGTGCTTGTAAGGCAGAAGGAATATGTCATTACACAAAATTTGTGGTAAAACGCGGAAAAATTCCGATTCACGTGTAGAACACACACATCGTATCCCATCATGACCGATTCTAGTCTTGACCTCTCTATAAACTTCTTGTTTGCTTTCGAAAAGACAACTTTGATCCTCACCTCCTTCACCTAGAACTGCTTCAAACAACAAAGAGAATGCAGAAAAGAGGTTAAGATTGAATGATTGTGTCTTATGTGCCGCGTTGTATTACTTTGCTGTTATGTTATTATGACTTAAAGATGGCGCTGCGAGAGCGGCTGCCTTTACAGCAGCTCCGGTACTTTTTGTTCTTCCTTTCATAACTTTGCTGCTGTAAATTGAAAATTTCTCCAATCGTGAGACAAATAAAGGTTTTCTTATTCTGATACAACTTTCCAGGCAGGGCCAGATAAACTATGTAAAAGCAGCAACATGATGTCACACGAACATGGGAGAATGAACGACAACGATGCAACAGATTGGAAGAAGCCACCCGGATATTCCCCCTTACTGACGAAACCGGTTTCAATCAATGAATTAACTTTCAACTTTCATACAACAAAGGAGCTCAAAGTGCTTTACGGAAAAGCAATATAATGATAGCTCCTCACACGTAAGTACACGCACACGCAATTTTAAAACCACAGACAAATAAAGAAACTAATGTATTTTTTTCTGTCGACCGACAGGTGTCGCTGCAAAGCTGCCTGGAGTGCCTTGGACGGCGCTGAAGCTTGCAAGTGGAAACAGCAGTCGCGCGGCGCGCTCCTGTAGAAAGACAAGCCAACAGAAGAGATGTAGCGTAGCTTTGCTGGGACTTGGTGTGCTCAGTCGTCTGTGGCTCTTTGACTGCGGAGCATTTTGGGCCGAATCTCATCGCAAAATGGGACGAGCCGCTTGTAATCTTTTGCACTACGACGCAGTGTGAATGTGTCGCGTAATGCGATCGCGAGGAGGAGTTGCCTTTTGGGGGGGAAACGTTAATGTTGCGGGACGCTTTTCGCCGCGGAGGAGCTAGTTGCTAGTGCTGGCTAGTGGCTGGTTGCGGCTACTCGGCACGTCTTTTTTTTTCTCGCAAGGATGCTCCGATGGATACGACAGCAGCTGGTAGGAGTTCTTCTGCAACGTGTTCACTGCATTTGAGACATGTCACTTAAATGGCGGGTGACGGTAGCCAAGAAAAATATGGACGAACTTTAGTTGGGGCAATTTGTTTAGCTAGCTTTGCCAGATAGCTCTTTTGGATGATGTGTCCAAAAAAAAAAAAACGTCGATCCATATAATCCAACCAGCTAGCAAACGTCAAGTTGGTTGAAAACGAGAAGACAATGTAGTCAAATCGACAGTCGGGTTGTTAGCGTTGAGTTGACTTCCGACTGGCATTAAGTTGAGACGCACTGGCAGAGCGGCTGCTTTCATTTGCTCAACTTGTGCGAAGTCAGTTTGAAGTTGGTTTGGCTCCGTTGGCGTTTTGTACGATTCGCCCTCGTGCCGAGAAGCCAGCTCATCCTCTTCTTTCGTGTTGAATACCGGTCATTACCGCGTAGCGTTACAACTCTTACAATACAATACTCTGGTCTCTTCTGTGGTTTTGTGCTATGACTTGCTACATATTTGCGGGCGTTGACTGCTCGGGTTAACGCATCATTTCCATCCTAAACTGTCTTTTTTTTAAACGAATATTTTATGTGTGACTTTGCGCATTCATGGAAAGCAAATAACGTTCGACTTCCTCTCGCGAGCTTTGTTCTCATCTGTGTGGCAGGGCTCGAGACTAACTTCGTACTAGCTTACCATTTTTTTCCATTTGTCGTAACAGCGCAAAAGTTGCGGTTTTGTAGTGTATATATCTGTATTACTTTGTTATAAATACATGGATACCTGTCTTTTTAAAGTAACTATTGACTGGTGAATGATTTACTAAAACGTGGTCATCATAAAATAATTGATTGGAATCACAAGACCGCGAATTTTATCAAAGCTGCTGGTGCTCCAGGTGCTTCGTGTCAGACGGTTGGCGAGGACTTTTGAACACATCCGTCCTCAACACTCAAGAAGTCAATCGTTCTTATCTTATCATCCGCAGCTATTTCCACTCGATATCTGTCCCCGTAACCCATTTTCAGGATGATATATTTTCACAGAAACTATCACGATGAATGATTATATCGTTGTTGTTGTTTTTTTTAATGCTCCTGAAACTATGGTAAGCCATCGTAACAGGAGCAAATTAACATTTGATTCTCAAGAATATGAAACACTGGCATCAAGTTGTAGAACAAGAAACCAAATGTAAGTGTAACAGACTCAGGCTCTTGTTAAAATGGCACTTATTAGCAAATAAATGATTATATCGTTGTTGGTTTTTTTTATGCTCCTGAAACTATGGTAAGCCATCATAACAGGAGCAAATTAACATTTGATTCTCAAGAATATTTAAACACAGACATTAAGTTGTAGAACAAGAAACCAAATGTAAGTGTAACAGACTCGGGCTCTTGTTAAAATGGCACTTATTAGCAAATATTAAACACTTTGTAACTTGGTATCGAGCGTCGTTGGACTCTTGCCATCATATTGATGGGTCTTGATGGAGAACTTTAGTCCTCGTAGCTCTGTTCAAGAGTGACTCAGCAGTCATTTCACCAGATGTGGGTTTTTTTCAGTTTGCACTTCTCACTTCCCGGCAGGCACCTGACGTTTGAAATAATGGCTCGGTTGCAGTTTCCTATTTCTGTCAAACCCGGTCGATGTCGACTCTTCACTTTGAGTGCCAATACGTTAGTTTGTGACCAGTGACGGACTGTTTTGCTTGGGAAGGGGGTCACCGTTTCCAACCTAATTTGACCTCTCCGCAAAAGACAAATGGACATACTTAACGGGCCGAAACAACATCCCTTGGCAAAGATAACAAACGGCTCGGCTGAAAAGCAGTGTTATGAAGCCATGTATGAGCAACGTTGCGCCTTTGACGGCGGCGGCGGCGGCTCCTCGGCCATGACTAGCCCTGAATATTCATCATAAAAGACCAGAATTGTCACTGATTGTCATGTTAAAATCTTTATACTATATTATTTAAGACTGTAAGAAAACGTCTGTGTCGCTAATTTTTTTTTTGCATGTTATGGACAATTTTGCTAGTTTTCTGATCTTTACATATTTTTCAAGCCACACCATTGGAAGGATTTAACATGTGCGCGTGAATGTGTACATCAGGGGTGTCCGAACTATGGCTGTTGGGCTATTTGTTTTTTTTTTTGGGGGGGGGGGGGGGGGTCCTAAATGTGGGTCCTCAGGAAATGACAACTGTGATTCAGGAATGTTCCCGTTCATGTCTTTTTACAAGTTTTTGGGCTCATCTTTTCCTCCGCTCTCCATTTCCCCTTCTACCCCCTCCACCTCCAGGGCTTTGACCCGCCCCACCAAAGCGACACCAGGACGGTTTATGTCGCAAACCGCTTCCCGCAGCGCGGTCACTACATACCTCAACGTTTTGCCGACAACCGAATCATATCATCAAAGGTACGGATTGCTTCAATAGTAACAGTCGGACGGCCGCTCTCTTGTCGTTGTCCCGATTGTGTCTAACGTAGACGTTGGAATCGGTCGCCGATAACGAGGGATGCCAAGTTTGGTCCTCTTTTCTCGCGGGCGCTGTTCTGGGGAGGGTGAGAATGTTGTGTAGACGATGAGGCACCCGCGCGGGAGACTGATCGCATGCGTTAAGAGTTGAGCAGCCATCTTAGGTTGACTTGAACTTGTTAGCGGGCTAATCATTTGCCTGACGCTATTGTTTCACCCGAATGTGACTTCTGAGTGCCAAAAGCACGTCAAAAGGGAGGGAAGTCCTTTTCCTTCTAACTTTGTTGCTGCGCCGCTAAGTATTTGTCTCCTTCCATTGCAGTACACCATTTGGAATTTTGTCCCCAAGAATCTGTTCGAGCAGTTCAGAAGGATAGCCAACTTTTACTTTCTCATCATCTTCCTCGTACAGGTAAACGCGCGCACATTCATCTCCTCACGTGACATCGACCCCCCCCCCCCCCCCCCCCCCCGCTGCCCCCCCCGCCCCACCCTTCTAAAAAACATGCATCTTGTTTGCGCAGAGGAGTGTGAGTGAATGAATCGGCAGCCCGTGGGGGCACCAGTAGGAGATTAACCCCCCCCCCCCCCCAAAAAAAAAATTAAGTAAAAAAATGGAGCTTTACAAGCGCCCTTAAGCGTGAACACATCACAAAGCTCCGCCGGCTGGAGTGAGATTTGGCTCACAAGTTGTCAGAGCGCTCCTCAGTTATGTCGTGAAGCCCCAGCGATGGACTCGACGCTTTCTAAAAGGCTATTTTCACCCACTCGACTTGTCAGTGAAGCTTAGGTCATATTTGCCGCACGGAGTAAAAAGGCCCCTTTTGTATCTTGACGGTGAGGAAAGACAAATCTTCCAATTTTTTTATTTTTTAAAAAAATGGGCAGGGACGGATAACTCGATCCACGCCGTTGCGTCGAGCCGAGTATCGTGGCGGCTTTCCAGCCCGAGGCCAATTGACATCGGATCACGGATGCAATGCTATTTTTTTTTTTATCTGCCTTGAATTCACACGGGGTTCAATTTTAAAATTTTTTTTGTGGCCATTATTTATCTTGAAACGGAGATGACATAACACACAAACATGGCATTGATATTCTGACACCATCGAGGTCATTTGTCGATTGATGAATGTGTGGACCGTAACACATTTGCTTATTGGGCAAAAAAAAGAGAACGGCCGCTTCACCGACGACTCAGAAAAAGGCCCTTCACCAAAATAATTTGGATTATGGCCAAGAAAAGATTCAAAACGGTGCATTTGTCTCATTCGATGGTTGATGTCAGCGTGCGGCACGTTCCTCTTTTATCTAAAGTGGCAGCGTGTGTCATTTTTCCACATCTCCTCAGACCCTCTTTGCAATGACAAATGCAAATTACAAACGCGAGGCAGTTTGTCTCGTTTTACCGGCGAAACGCACCAGTCATGAATGAATAATTTTTTTTTGAGCATGTTTACTCTCTTTGTCTTTCCAGTTAATGATTGACACTCCGACTTCCCCCGTCACGAGCGGCCTGCCCCTTTTCTTTGTCATCACGGTAACGGCTATCAAACAGGTGACAACTTCTGCCTCGTGGCTTCCCTTTCGCCGTGTCGCTTGTTGTCGTTTGTGCGCTAGCTCGCTGGAATTATTGGATCTGTTGCAAAAATCTGATATGATGCCTTGACAGGGCTACGAGGACTGGCTGAGACACAAGGCCGACAACGAGGTGAACGGCGCCCCCGTGTTTGTTGTCCGCAGTGGAAGCCTGGTCCAGACAAGATCCAAGAACATCCGGGTATAAAAGGGAAAACGGCTCACCTCCGAAAATGTTGGCAAGGAACATTGTAAACAGGCCAGGATTTTTTGTCGAAATCATGTGGCCCGTGTCAAATTTCAATTTTTTTTAGTATTATATAAATTATTTTGTCATGTCGCGGGCCATAGAGAAATGGATTGGGAGCCACAAATGGCCCCCGGGCCATCAGTTGGACACCCCT
Organism: Hippocampus zosterae; assembly: GCF_025434085.1. Lineage (NCBI taxonomy): Eukaryota > Metazoa > Chordata > Actinopteri > Syngnathiformes > Syngnathidae > Hippocampus > Hippocampus zosterae. The sequence goes on from NC_067458.1 coordinate 26,392,027, forward strand.
GATCTAACGCCTGCATTTGGAGTACAGCGTCCATGCGCGTAGGTGCCAATGTGTGTGTTTTCTGGGCTGTTTGCGCAGGTGGGGGATATCGTACGCGTCGCTAAAGACGAGACCTTTCCGGCCGATCTGGTGTTGCTGTCATCGGACCGTTCGGAGGGCACCTGTCACATTACCACCGCCAGCCTCGATGGAGAGACCAATCTCAAGGTGTGTGAAGACGCCGCTGGTATGCGGGGAAGTGGGATTGTGTGAGAAAATGATTCATCGGCTGTCGACTATTGATTGTGGTTGCGTTCCGTATTCTCCGTTGTGCCAAAGTGTGGCAATTGCATACAAGTGAGCTTTTTTGGGGTTCTTGTAAAAAAAAGCCCTTGACAAATTTTCATGTTTCCTTTGGACCCGCGTGTGGCAAGATACAAATAGATGAAATTCCTCCCTTGATAGCTCAGCGCCGTGTTTTAACTTGGAACTTGAATCACACGTTGGCTCGCCTTTCCCAAAATATTCTCAACTCGACCCAGATTTTGTGCGCCCGTGTTTGCAGACGCACTTCTCGGTAGCAGAGACGGCAGTCTGTCAGTCGGTCTCCCGACTGGAGACCTTGCAGGCTGTCGTCGAGTGTCAGCAACCGGAAGCTGACCTCTACAGGTAATCGAACGCACAAAAGGATTCTGTCCCAAATCTTCCCAAGTCAACCCTTGCTCAAAGGCATCATCCTTCGCAGGTTTGTTGGTCGAATAACAGTGACTCAGCACGGGGAGGACGTTGTCAGGTGAGATTTTTCATTCATTTTAGTGTGACTGCTCGCGATTTTGTTTTTCAATCACATTTTTAAATGACTATTTCTTTCCTAATGACGACAACAACATGTCTACACGTCCATCTTTGTGTTAATTAACACTGCGGGACGTTGCTTCCGCTGTATGTCAGACCACTAGGTCCGGAAAACTTGCTGCTACGAGGGGCCAGGTTGAAAAATACCAAAGAGATATTCGGTGAGTCAAAGATTTGATTACGGATGAACTAAATTACTGACAGTGTACCCTTGCTATTTGCCAGTTGAAGGGGGAAAGAGTGCCCTGCTGTACATAGCCAATCAGTTCGTAATTGACGTCCCCAAAAGGGAGGTTATTACATGTAGATGACGCTAGCCGACGGCAGCAAAACATTAAAAAAAACAAAGAGGATCACCCTGACAACCGCTTTCAGTCCTTCAATTATTCAACATCGACAAACCACCTTCTTATGAGACTCATCAATCGTATTAGCCGGCATGCTAGCCTGAATAGCATGCTAGCACAAACGGACGTATTAGCTTCAACATATTACAACATAGGCAGCCCGGTAGTCCGGTGGTTAGCACGTCGGCTTCACAGTGCAGAGGTACCGGGTTCGATTCCAGCTCCGGCCTCCCTGTGTGGAGTTTGCATGTTCTCCCCAGGCCTGCGTGGCTTTTCTCCGGGTGCTCCGGTTTCCTCCCACATTCCAAAAATATGCATGGCAGGCTGATTGAACACTCTAAATTGTCCCGCGGTGTGAGTGTGAGTGCGAATGGTTGTTCGTCTCTGTGTGCCCTGCGATTGGCTGGCAACCGATTCAGGGTGTCCCCCGCCTACTGCCCGGAGACGGCTGGGATGGGCTCCAGCACCCCCTACGACCCTAGTGAGGATCAAGCGGTACGGAAGATGAATGAATGAATATTACAACATATTAGCTTCACGCGTGGGCCAACACGTGTGCGCTAATACTTCACACAAACAGTGTTAAGTCACTAAACACACTTTCTGGCATTTAGCCACACTCACTATTAGCTTCACGAGCAATCTCACATTGTCCTTACGTAATACATTTCATCTCTGGTGTGTTTTACCGCAGGTGTCGCAGTTTATACGGGGATGGAGTCCAAAATGGCCCTCAACTATAAATGCAAGTCTCAGAAACGCTCTGCAGTGGAGAAGTGAGCATTTTCGTTGTCAAATTAGCCCCATTCCATTTCGGTGCATCTGCGTTGTATATTGATCGGGAACACGGGACATTAAATGGCATATTGGAATGAAAGTAGACCTTTTCCACAATGACTAGGAACTGATAAATGTCCATACAAAAATCGGTCAGTCCATGTGTACTTGTGTCTTATACCCCCCACCCCCTCGATTTTGAATGATTTAAAATTTTCAACGGGGAAAAAAAATGCATCTTATCCTAGAGAAGTATTCGTCAGGTACGTGTTTGTTAAATACATTTTCCCGTATCAGATCAATGAATACCTTCCTAATCATCTACCTGGTCATCCTGCTGGTGGAGGCCGTCCTCAGCACCATTCTGAAATACGCCTGGCAGGCTGAGGACAAATGGGACGAGCCCTTCTACAACCAAAAGACCGATCAAGAGAAAAACAGCAGCCCGGTAAATTGTCCAAATGTCCTTTTGTCAGTTGAGCAGATGATCCGTTCTCTACATTTTTAAAAGCATGAATAACCTTTTTGCCTGCCGCGTTCACTTACGATCAGATTTTCGGATGTGTGCGCCGTGTGATTGTTTTCGATGAGTAATGAGTAAATATGCATGCGTTTCATTTGTAGCATGCATATACTCCACGAAATCATCAAACGAACACCATTTTTTGTTGTTGTTCCAATGCAAGTCAGACGTTTACCGTCATTGAATAAATCGAATGCTTTTACAACCGTTCATTCGAATTCTTCCGCTCTTAACCGCTGACTGCCTTCTTTTTTTTTTTTTTACCCACTCAATGGAACACAAGTTGTCCCCATTTACGTCCCCACAGATTTTGAAATTCATCTCAGACTTCTTGGCATTCCTGGTTCTCTACAATTTCATCATTCCCATCTCACTCTATGTCACTGTGGAGATGCAGAAGTTCCTTGGTTCCTTTTTCATAGGCTGGGATTTAGACCTGTACCATGAGGAGAGTGACCAGAAAGCTCAGGTCAACACCTCAGACCTCAATGAAGAACTCGGCCAGGTATGAAACAGACCGATTAAATGTATGTAATTGTAAATAAAGGCTAAAGATAATTTAGAAATGAATTAGCCAAAGCTAAAAATATGTTTCTGTGAGCGCGAACGGTGTCTTTCATTTTGTGTTGTTGATCGGTCAGTTTACTTGCTGAATTGTCGGACTTTTTTTTTTTTTTTTTGCCACACAGAAGGTATGTGAACCTGCCGTTTTGTGTTTTTGACAGGTGGAATATGTGTTTACCGATAAGACGGGCACCTTAACAGAAAATGAAATGCAATTCCGGGAGTGTTCCATCAATGGGATCAAGTATCAGGAAGTGAATGGCAAACTTGTGCCGGAGGGTCGAACTGACGATTCGCCGGATGGCTCGACGCCAAGCTTGGTAAGAGCGACTCGACGCTACAAAGGGCGTGCGTGTCTTGAATTTCAAATACAAATATACACATTGTATTTTTCTCCCCCCCACCCCCCCTCCCCCTTTAGGTTGGAGAGGAATTGCTATTTCTCAAAGCGGTGTCATTGTGTCACACAGTCCAGATCAGCTACGACCAGCCAGACTGCCTCTCTGGCGCAGGAGATCCATTCTCCCACGTCAACGGATTTTCCGCCAACGAAATGGAATATTACGCTGCCTCACCAGATGAGAAAGCTTTAGTGGAGGCAGCGAAGAGGTAAAGTAAAATCTTGGCTGGGGGGGAACCACACAATTTCTAACAGACGGCGTTTGCTTGTTTTGCATCCTTAGGATCGGCGTGACCTTTACCGGGATCAGAGGCGACACGATGGAAATCAAAACGTTGGGCAAAGCAGAGAAGTAGGTTGTCACGTTTCGTGACCGGATTCATTCGGAACGTTGGTTAGACGTGCCCGACGATGAGGTGCTTTAAATAACAAATCAATGGACGTAAAGTGGCGGATCATTGCGAAGTGGGAAGCAAATGACACGTTTTTTTTTTCCCCCATTTTAGCCGTGCACATTGAAGTTGAAGGGGTGGACACTTTTTTGGAAGTTATGTTGTTTGACCTTGACCTCTGCAAATGAGTGATTCTTCTTCTTCTTACATTTTCAGATATAAACTGCTCCACGTGTTAGAGTTTGATGCCAACCGCAGACGGATGAGCGTCATCCTCGAGAGCCCTTCAGGTACCGGCGGTTTTTCCATTGTTGAAACGACGTCCATGCCGAGAAACAAAAGTCAAGATATTTTCCAAGTAATCGATGCCGATTGGAGGAAATATCGATTGTTATTTATTTATTTTTTTCTTTGATATTTGAACATACGCATGAGGATGATGAAGCGTAATCTCTTCATTTTATGCGGAATGTTGAGTTCCTAACTTTTTGCTTTGATTCAACCTGGAAGGTGGCAAAGTGCTGTTCACCAAGGGAGCAGAGTCGGCCGTTCTTCCTTTCGCCACCAGCGGGGAGATCGAAAAGACGAGGATTCACGTCGATGAGTTTGCCTTGGTGAGTCACGGGATGTTTCTTGTGACGATTGTCACAATCGATCTAGTCTATTGACAAAGTCTATTCGCCCATCCCAATTTTATTTATTTTTTTGTCCTTTTCCGCATCCCCGCTGCAGAGAGGGTTACGGACCCTGGTGGTCGCGTGTCGCCACTTCAGTCCGCAGGAGTATATTGAGGTGGACAAGCATTTGAACAGCGCCCGCACGGCGCTGCAGCAGAGGGAGGAGAGACTCCAGCAGGCCTTCGGCTACGTCGAGAAAAACCTGCGGGTCCTCGGAGCCACGGGGGTGGAAGACAAGTACGGATTTCTCATCAGCTGAACAAATTGACGCATCTCAAAGGAGCGGCTCTCGAGGACCAGACTTGGCCCCGCCCCCCCTGAGCTCTAACCGATGGTCAGGCTATTCCGCGCATTTCCGAACCGCAAGTTGTGATCTTTTGTGTCGCCAGGCTCCAAGACAAAGTTCAGGAGACCATCGAGTCCCTGCGCCTGGCGGGAATCAAAGTGTGGGTGCTGACGGGCGACAAACACGAGACGGCGGTCAGCGTCAGCCTCTCCTGCGGTCACTTCCACCGAACCATGAACGTCCTGGAGCTGCTGCAGCAACGCTCGGACAACGAGTGCGCCGAGCAGCTGCGCAGGCTGGCTCGAAGGTGACTTTGTCTTCCAAGAAACGAAACGCGCGGGGGGTTTGGGGGGGTCCAATTTGGCCTCCCAACTGCTTGTTTGAGCTTTGCTAACGTCCGGTTCCTAGGATCAAAGAGGACCACGTCATCCAGCACGGACTGGTGGTGGATGGAGCCAGTTTATCTTTGGCTTTGAGGGAACATGAAAAGCTCTTTATGGAAGTTTGCAAAAACTGCTCGGCGGTGCTGTGCTGCCGCATGGCCCCCCTGCAGAAGGCCAAGGTAAGCGACATTAATGATCGTTATCTTTGACTCTGAGGATCGTTGATTGTTTTATTTTTTTTTTTTGCATCTGCTACTTTCAGTAAATCAACACCTTCTTGCTTAATTTAATTCATTCATTCATTCATTTTCCGAGCCGCTTGATCCTCACTAGGGTCGCGGGGGGTGCTGGAGCCTATCCCAGCCGTCTCCGGGCAGTAGGCGGGGGACACCCTGAACCGGTTGCCAGCCAATCGCAGGGCACACAGAAACGAACAACCATTGGCACTCACACTCACACCTAGGGACAATTTAGAGCGTCCAATCAGCCTGCCACGCATGTTTTTGGAATGTGGGAGGAAACCGGAGCACCCGGAGAAAACCCGCGCAGGCCCGGGGAGAACATGCAAACTCCACACAGGGAGGCCGGAGCTGGAATCGAACCCGGTACCTCTGCACTGTGAAGCCCACGTGCTAACCACTGGACTACCGGGCCGCCCTTGCTTAATTTAATATTCAATATTTTTGTTTGAACTGTTTAAGATCCAGTGCAAAAAAAAATAATAATAATAAATAAAAAAGTGCTATTTTGTTTTTGTCCAGGTGGTGCGTCTTTTAAAAAGCTCCCCAGAGAAACCGATCACCTTGGCCGTCGGGGACGGAGCCAACGACGTCAGCATGATTCAAGAAGCCCACGTTGGCATCGGTAAACAAGCGCGCCCGGGAGGGAGTGGGGGGGAGGTCGTCACGCCTTTTTTCAACTCTTGGCCTTTCCCAGTGAGGGAAGCGGCGCCCTGACGGCTCTTTTCTGTCGCCGCAGGCATTATGGGAAAGGAAGGTCGCCAGGCCGTGAGAAACAGCGACTATGCAATTGCCAGATTTCGATTTCTGGCAAAACTACTGCTGGTCCACGGTCACTTCTACTACATTCGAATCGCCACACTCGTGCAATACTTTTTCTATAAGGTGCGGTGAGTCCAAAGTGTTGATCATCGCCCCCCCCCAAAAAAAGTTTTTTCAGATGATTGAATTGCAACGTTGCACTTCTTTCTTTTGCAGAATGTGTGTTTTATCACACCCCAGTTTTTATACCAGTTCTTCTGCCTGTTTTCACAGCAAGTAAGTTCGTTTTTGTGCCCTTGATTATTGACCGCATGTTTATTTTTATTTTTTTTTCATTTCCGTATTGCGCAAGAGCCGAAGTGGTGACTCGGTTCGCGACAACTTGAAGTTTATTTTTTGTCAGTGCGGCCATTTTGGATTTTGACTTTTGGGGTCAGCACAATAAACATTAGGCGGCCCGGTAGTCCAGTGGTTAGCACGTCGACTTCACAGTGCAGAGGTACCGGGTTCGATTCCAGCTCCGGCCTCCCTGTGTGGAGTTAGCATGTTCTCCCCGGGCCTGTGTGGGTTTTCTCCGGGTACTCCGGTTTCCTCCCACATTCCAAAAATATGCGATGCAGGCTGATTGAACACTCAAAATTGTCCCTAGGTGTGAGTGTGAGCGTGGTTGGTTGTTTGTCTCTGTGTGCCCTGCGATTGGCTGGCAACCGATTCAGGGTGTCCCCCGCCTACTGCCCGAAGACGGCTGGGATAGGCTCCAGCACCCCCCGCAACCCTAGTGAGGATCAAGCGGCTTGGAAGATGAGATGACAATAAACATTCTCGAACGCGCCTCAAAATAAGAAAGGGGCGGGGGGAGCGGCTTGTCCGCATTCACTCATTTATCTCAACCCCCCCCCCCCCCCCTTCCCAGTTTGACACGCGAGCAAGCTGTTGAGAATGCGCCCAAATGATTTTGAATGGCCGTGAAGCCGAGTCGTAATGTTGACTTGCCTCTGTGTTGCAGACCCTGTACGACAGCGTTTATCTGACGCTGTACAACATCTGCTTTACCTCACTGCCCATCCTGGTCTACAGTCTCTTTGAACAGCTTGTTCATCCACACGTCCTGCAGACTAAACCGGTCCTGTACAGGTAACTCCACACAGGACCCCCCCCCCCCCAACCCCTCACCCCTCAACCCACACAGCTTGATATATAGAAGAGTTGAAAATGCGTTTTCCGTCCGTGTTTTCTTGACAGAGACATCAGCAGGAACGCTCTGTTATCTTTCCGGACGTTCCTCTACTGGACGGCCTTGGGCTTCTGTCACGCTTTTGTCTTTTTCTTTGGCTCCTACACGCTGATGGGCGAAGACACCACGCTGATGGGCAACGGGCAGGTGTGTGCCCGTGACACGTTTTTTTTTTTTTCCTGCTCGTGTTTTTTGAATCCCCGAACTCCCACCCGGCACGAATGCGATGAGCTTTTCCCTTCCGGGTCTCCGCTTCTCGATTTCCCGATGTGTCGCGCTCCCTAATGGCAAGCGTTTCCGCGGGTTGAATTTGTTTTGAGTTTTATAACCCGTCTCTGGTTTTTGGATTTGAATCTGTTTTTCATCTTGCCTGGCTTTGCAATTTGTGTCATCCTAACTGTTGCTGACTTTTCTCACTTATCTTCTCTTGTCATCTTTCATCGGCCTCCTGGCTTCATGCCGTGCATGTTTTCAGATCTTGCGAGCTAACAGGCAGCTGGTAAGCATCGGCCCTACAATTTGAAAGCTTTTCTGCGTGCCGGGCGGCGCTCAATTAGGAACGACACCGTTTTATTTCATTCATTCATTCATCTTCCGAGCCGCTTGATCCTCACTAGGGTCGCGGGGGTGCTGGAGCCTATCCCAGCTGTCTTCGGGCAGCAGGCGGGGGACACCCTGAATCGGTTGCCAGCCAATCGCAGGGCACACAGAGACGAACAACCATTCGCACTCACACTCACACCTAGGGACAATTTAGAGTGTTCAATCAGCCTGCCACGCATGTTTTTGGAATGTGGGAGGAAACCGGAGCACCCGGAGAAAACCCACGCAGGCCCGGGGAGAACATGCAAACTCCACACAGGGAGGCCGGAGCTGGAATCGAACCCGGTACCTCTGCACTGTGAAGCCCACGTGCTAACCACTGGACTACCGGGCCCGTTGTATTTATTTTTATTATTTATTTTTTTTACACGGGTGATCATTTTGTTTCCAGACGCTGGAAATTGTTTTAGCCAACTGTCACTTTTGGGCGACCAATTAGCACGTCAGCCTCCCAGTGCAGAGGTTGCGGGTTCGATTCCGGCCTTCCCGTGTGGAATTTGCATGTTCTCCCCCGTGCCCGCGTGGCTTTTCTCCGGGTATTCCGCTTTCCTTCCACATTCCATAAATCACGCATGGCAGGTATAATGGAACACTCGAAATTGTCCCGAGGCGTGATTGTGAGCGCCGATGGTTGTTGGTCTGTGTGTGCCCTGCAATTGGCGGGCAACCGGTTCAGGGTGTCCCCTGCCCGCTGCTCGAAGGCGGCTCAGATAAGCTCCGGCAAGCCCGCATCCGAGCGGATTAGAAAAGGGATGAACAACTCACAGAAAAGCTGCATTTACTGTACATTTCGAATTAACTTTTGGGTCAACGTCTCTTCCTCAAGAGAAACTGCTGCATGGTCCGAGCAATGACGACGAGTTCAAGCGTTAAGACGCGTAACTCGAATGATGATTTATGTTGTAGCAGGAAAATAATGATCACATTTTGTAAAGTGGAGAGAAAAAGGACTCATTTTCTTGTCACCGACAGATGTTTGGCAATTGGACTTTTGGGACGTTGGTCTTCACGGTCATGGTCATCACTGTCACGTTAAAGGTAAACCATTCAAAAATGTTTGCTCTTCAATTCAAGTGCTATTTTGCGCGTGCGTACGTGCACTTTGGCTGATGGGATGTTTTTTTTTTTTTTTTCCTTGTCAAATCCTCAAAACATTGTTTGTGAACGTTTCACACCTTTATCGCCCCCGTCTGCTCAAACTAAAAACAGCTGGCATTGGAGACTCACTTCTGGACATGGATGAACCATTTTGTGACGTGGGGCTCCATTGCCTTCTACTTCATCTTCTCTCTCTTCTACGGAGGAATCATCTGGTAAGAAAAGTCCCGACATCTAAAGTACCGAATCATCGTCAGCCGAGAACCTTTTTGTCCTGAAATCAGTACAAGCGTTTCACACCGGCTGATGAGAGGCTGCCACCTTTCACCGTTGGTCGAAATTGTTAACACTGTACAATAGAAATATTGTCAGTACCCCCGAAGCGTTCTCGGGTTTTTGTTCACATTGTTCCCCCTCACACACAATTTGTGAACGAGGGCGCTTCCTCTTCTCCATTTTACTCCCACAGGCCGTTCCTCCACACGCAGGACATGTATTTTGTCTTTGTGCAACTGCTGTCCAGCGGCTCGGCCTGGTTCGCCATCATCATCATTGTCGTCACGTGCCTATTTCCCGACGTGGTGAAGAAGGTCTTCTACCGACATCTGCGGCCCACCGGCACACAGAAGAGTCAGGTAGAAGGGGCGGCAAATGGAGTTGGGGGGGGGGGGGGGGGGGTTGGGCAATCTTCTTGTCAAATGAGTCATTGACGGAGCGCACGTCTGGCAGAATCTCACCAAAAATCACATGGGGGGGGGGGGAAGCTGCGCATTCTTAACACTCGGCACTGCTGGCCGCGACTCGGGATGTTGTGAGTCGATGGGGAGGGGATGTCAAAGATCGCCTCAGTTCCACCTTCCCATGGGAAAGTAGAGTCTTGGGTCTCTTGAGGCAGTCTCGCTCTCCTCCCTCCCGGGGGAGGACGGGGGTGAGGTCAACAAGGTGGTTCAAAAGCACCACGGGGACTCGGCTCCGGGGGTGGATGAGATCCGCCCGGAGTTATTCAAGGTTCTGGGAGGATGTCTTGGTCAACACGCCTCTGCACACACATTTGGACAGTGCGGGACTGCAAAAAGCATGG